>NC_056750.1:726750429-726895429 GCF_019279795.1 Protopterus annectens
GCACCTGCAGGACTCTTGTTCCATCTGTCATGGATTTAGTTCAAGAGTCCTGCAGGAGCATCATAATAAGCTTATTTTGATGGGCTTATTGAAGCCCGATGACGCCCCGTCCAAGTCGGGCTTGGGAAAGTCGTCTAAGCCCGCCAAACCCTCAGCTCCAGTTTCTGAGTCGAGGGCTGGTGAAACTGAGATTGCTCCGACATCGGCTCCAGTCGGAGCCGATGCGAGCAAGATAGTACCTGCTCCGAAACCTGTATCAGAGCCGACTTCAGCGCGCAAGCGCTCTAGATCTCCCTCATTAGAGTCCGTCCGATCGGCTCCAAGATCACCCCTCCTATCGGAGCGGAGTCATAGGACTCATTCTTCCAGGTCATCTAGGCTTTCCGACCACGATATTGAGAGGGTGGTCAGTAGACTCATAAAATCTCAGGCACTGGCCCAAATGCTCTAAAGCCTGTCTCACCAGACTGTGGCTCCCTCGGTACCGCCTTTGATTTCTCCTCCGACTCTCCAGTCGAGTTTGGAGCCGGAGTTCGTCAGAACCGTAACCTTGTCCACATCAAAGCCGATACTTCCACCTTTGGCTCCAGCGTCATTGGCTCCGACCTCTTCATTGGTACCATCTGTGGAGAGGTCCGGGCACCGAGACTCCATTGTCGGCTCCGAGTGGGCGAGTGGCATCAGACCCTTGTCCGACCCCGGTCTCCCTCTCGGAGCATCGGCTCTGGTTAGTTCGGCCCCGACATCATTCTCGGAGCCTTCTCTGTCGGTGCCGGGGGCGGTTCGGGTTTCTTTGGAGCCGGGACTGTCTTCGGTGCCTGATGGGGGGGCTTTCGAGGTGATGAGGAGCATGCTGGATCCAGTGTCCGCTCCAAGGTTGGGTTCTTCAGCTCCTCCCTCTACAGTGCCTGTTACGGTCTCTGGCCATTCTCTTGCAACTGATAGCAGGGATCCAAAGCACAGGGTATCCACTTTGGGTGTCTCTTCCTCCTCCAAAGCCTCCCCTGAAGCTTCAGGGGAACCCCCTAGGAAAAAAAAGTGCAAGAGGAAGCACGTAGACTCCCCCGAGTCTCTCACTTCAGACACTGACTTGGATGAGTTGGAGGGTTCCCCGAGATCCCCCTCTGAGGATGTCTCCTTTTCAGACATCCTAGAGATCCTGAAACAGAGGGGGAATTGGTCCACCCTTAAACCCACCGAGGATGAGTCGGTTTACCTTGACGCTTTTGGGTCCTGAACTTCCACCTCCCGGGTATCTCCTCCTTTCGACCCACTGATGGAAGTAGTGGCCAGAAAGGTGTGGGCAGCTCCTGACTCAATTGAACCTACCCCTAGGAGGCCCTCTAAATTTATTTCTGCTCCGGAGGACAAACCATTTCTGACCAAAGGTGTCTCGGTAGATGCTATGGTGGTAGCAGCCGCTACTAAGAAGGAATTAGCTGATCCTTCTGTACCTGTTCATCCTCCTAACAAAGAGTCCAGGACCATGGACAGGTATGGTAAGTGGACTTTTGCTTCAGCGACCTTTGCCATGCGGTCGCTGAACTATTTATGTCATTTCACCCGCCTTCAGAGAGATTTGCTCAAAGAACTGGGTGAAACCATACAGGATCCTTTTGCTGCGGGGTATCAGGACAAGATTAACTCCCAGCTGGCTACCCTGAATTCCATTGCCAACTCCTCCATGTGGCTTATCTCCCATGCAGCCGATGGAGCAAGTAGGGCTGCAGGCACAGGTGTTGCAATGAGTCATCACGCCTGGATGCGACTCTGTAATTTTGCTGATCCCTTCAAGGCGTCTTTCACCAACACCCCCCTTTGATGGTTCAGAGTTGTTTGGACCTCAGGTGAAGAATACCCTCACCAGGTGCGAGCAAGATGGTAAGACTCTCTCTGCCGTGGGAGTCCACTTTTCCACACCATCTAGACCTTACCCTAAAGGTCAGAAGGGTGGAAAGATGTGGTTCCGCAAACCACAGGGAGTCGCGCCTGCCACACATGGTGAACTTCCCCCCCAGAGGCAGAGGGGGGAATAATAATAGATGCTGCCCCAGGGGCAGAGGGGGTCCACAGAACCAGGGTTCCAGGGAATCTTTCCCTGACCAACCCTTTCAGCATCCCTGAGATGCTGCCCGACTGTCCACCTTCGGAGGCAGTCGGGGGAAGATTATCTCTGTACCAGGAAGCCTGGCAATCCCTCTCTCAAGACAATTGGGTACAGTTGATTATATCCAAGGGTTACAAAATCCCCTTCATTTCCCCTCTGATCCAATCGCCAAGACCCCCTCCCAAATGTACCACCCGGACAAAGGGGTCAGGCACAGCTAGAAATAAAAAAGCTGTTAGAAAAAAGAGTCATCCAGGCAGTCCCAGCAGACCAGCTAGGATCCGGAATTTACTCCGGGTTCTTTTTGGTACCAAAAAAGACAGGAGATTGGAGACCCATTTTGGACCTCAGCAGACTGAACAAGTCTGTGCAGAAGACAAAATTTCGGATGGTAACACTGCAGTCCATTCTACCCTTTTTGGGCAGAGACAACTGGATGTGCTCGTTAGACCTTCAGGGTGCGTACTATCATATAAAGATACACATGTGCTCCAAGAGGTTTCTCCACTTCCAGCTGGGAGCCAGTCATTACCAATTCAGAGCTCTGCCCTTTGGTCTCATCACAGCCCCCCCGGGTGTTCACCAAATGCTTGGCAGTGGTCACGGCTCACCTGAGACAAAAAGGATTCCAGGTGTTTCCATATTTAGATGAATGGCTCATTACTGCTACCACCAAGCAGCATCTTATAATAGCCAGGGATTACACCATTCACATTTGCAACAAACTAGGTATTTCCATAAATTTTGCAAAATCCTCTTTGTCACCTTGTCAATCTATAAACTTTATAGGCGCCGTACTAAACACCAGAGAAATGTCTGCAACATTACCACCTCAGAGAGTGACAGACATAAGGTGGAATGTTCAGTTACTGTTTCAGTCCAACAGAATTCAAGTCAAGTTAGTACTGAAAACGTTAGGCCTCATGGCAGCGGCGATCCTTCTCCTCCCCTTAACTCACTTCCACATGAGAATTCTCCAGTGGATGTTTTTTTCTCAGTGGTCCTTTCAACACCCCCCAATGACTCACAACATCTTGATAACCCCATCTTGCAAGAGACACCTCTCCTGGTGGATGGTCTCCCCTCAACTTCTTCAGGGAAGACCCTTTGTTCTCCCCCCTCCAGTTGCCACGGTGACAACGGATGCCTCCCTGATCGGGTGGGGGGGCACTATCAGGGCAGGACTGTCCAGGGCACATGGCAACATTTAGAATGCCACCTGCACATATATGTCCTGGAGATGAGAGCAGTGCTTTTATCATTGCAAGCCCTTCAGGACTCTCTTCCCACCGGGACTATAGCAGTTCAAACAGACAATATGTCTGTAGTGTGGTACATAAACAAGCAGGGCGGAAAAAGTCCTACCCCCTATGTTGGGAAGCACTCAGACTTTGGCAATGGGCGATCTCCTCTCAACGGTTTCTGATAGCAACGCACATCCCCGGGAGGTCCAACGTCATAGCAGACAGACTGAGCAGAACAATTCTCATGCCTCACGAGTGGTCTCTAAATCTAGCGGTAGCAGAGGGAATTTTTCAGAAGTGGGGCCAGCCTTGCTGCGACCTTTTCACAACCCCTCAAAACAGCAAGTGCCTCGACTTCTTCACACTCTTCCCTCTACCAGGCCATCCCCCCAGAGACGCTCTTGTCCACGATTGGCCTCAGGGTCTTCTATACGCATTCCCCCCCTTTCCTTTGATTCTGCAATTAATTCAGAAAGCAACCGCATTGAGATCCAAAATGATCCTCATTGCCCCATATTAGCCTCGACAAGTATGGTTTCCGTTCCTGCACCGTCATCTACTGGAACAGCCCTGGCATCTGGAACCCCTTCCAGACCTTTTGATCCATCTAACGGGCAAGCTGCACCAGTCTCTTCGTTCCCTCAACCTCACAGCTTGGTTGCTCCACTTCCAACCATAGCCAGGCTTCCCTTTATTTCCCTTCCTGTCCGTGATATCATTCTTGCTTCCCATAAGTCCAATACTAGGAAGACTTATGCGAGCAAATGGAAGCGTTTTTCATTCTGGGCAGAAGCTAGGTCCTTAGATCCTTTTAATGCACCAATTCATAAAGTTCTAGATTTTCTAGCGGAGCTTTTTCATTCAGGTTTGTCGTCGGCCACTATCAGAGTACAACTGGCGGCCATTGCCAATTTTCATGTGGGGCTATCGGAAACAAATATTATATCCCACAAACTCTGTAAAGCTTTCCTCAAGGGCATCTTTTTGCTCAGACCTCCCATTAAGGATCCTCCTCCACAATGGGATCTAAATTTGGTATTAACGTCATTAATTCTCCCTCCTTTTGAACCTGCAGCTTCTTGCTCCTTCAAACTTCTCTCTTGGAAACCTCTGTTTTTGGTGGCTATAACATCTGCCAGAAGGGTATCGGAACTCCAAGCATTGCCTGTCCGTCCCCCTTATTTGGTTTTTCATAAAGACAGGGTAACTCTCAGAACGAATCCTTCCTTTCTACCGAAAGTTTCTTCTGAATCAAATCTGTACCACACTATTGACTTGCCTGTTTTCTTCCCAGATTATTCAAACAGGGCTGAACAGAAATTACATTCCTTGGATGTTCATCGCCAGCTGCGATATTATCTAGACAGGACAAAACTATTCAGAAAGTCAGAACAGCTCTTTCTCTCTTATGCTGAAGGAAAGAAAGGACTCCCAGTAGCAAAGGTAACTCTTTCTAGATGGTTGACATCCATCATTACCTTTGTCTACGAGTTGAGACACAAACAACTCCCGTCTAGACCTAAGGCTCATTCAACCAGGGCTCTATCAACATCGACAGCTTTTCAAGCAAGGTTACCATTAGATGCCATATGTGCAGCAGCTACATGGGCTCAACATACTTTTATTACCCATTATAAGCTTGATATAGCCTCCAGAAATAGGGCTGACTTTGGTTCCACCGTACTCAGGAGTCTGTTTCGTTGAGCCACCCAGGACCAAGGTGCTAGGGACACTGTCCCATCCAGCAAGAATGAAGGCGAGAATGACAATTTAACATTAAGAAGTTATGTACTTACCATAACGTTCCATGTTAGTTGTCTTCTTCTCGCCTTCTTTCTTGCGTCCCTCCCTTCTGCCCCCTAGCCTGGACAGAATTGAAGGTCTCTGAGTCCTTCTATTTCATCTTATATAGTCCTTCACGGTTACCCTGTATCATTAGTGTTTCCAGCAGGGAGACCGTATTTGATAATAATAATAATAATAATAATAATAATAATAATAATAATTTTATACTATGTGTTAGCTACCAACGAGATCTGGGGAGTTAGCGCATGGTATTGTGGGATATAGGGCTTCCTCGAGCCAGTAAAAATAGCTCTCGAGCTATAGTATAGGCCGAGTAGAAGCTGAGGGTCGGCTCTGAACCCATCCAGCAAGAAAGAAGGCGAGAAGAAGACAACTAACATGGAACGTTATGGTAAGTACATAACTTCTTATTATTGAATGTCGCCCCTTATACTGTATCAGCAGTATTCAGCTGTAACTACCCTTGGCCTGAGAAATTGCTGAAAAGGCTCCATGCATCCGTTCATTCCCCTGATTAGCAAACTTGACTAAAATAAAGTAAATTCCAAGTATGTCTCATTGCATTATGTTGACCGTTCTTACATTACGACAATCAGCCAAGCTTTCCGTCTAGATAACACTATGGATGGTGACAGCTATCTCAGACAGATGTATGCTGTGCAGTCATCTTCTGGGATATCTGCAAATTACAACATTCTGTACATGATCTAGTGTTACAGAAATTTAGCTCTGTGAATTGTGGGAATGTCCACACCAGCTGGATGCAATGACTCACATAATGTTTCTATGCCATTTTACACAATAATATGACTCCTATGCATTAGCTTTTGCTCTGAAAAGAAAGGTATGTTTTAGCCTCATGTTAATTTACATCAACTGATAGCTGATGGCATCTGCTGTAGATTATTATCAAAGGATTTCTGACATTTAGTCTTTCATGCTATAGCTTGGTTGTTGCCAGTTTCAAAGGCTGACATCCAGGCCACTCCAGAGTTCAGTATAAGAAATCACATTTAGTTTTTATGTTGTATATTATAGAAAAGATCCCACATTATCTTGTTACTATCAAGTTTATTAGCTATGTACTATCCTTACTTTTAATTGTCTTTAAAGCTTTTTGCATATAGTCTAATTGCGTTAGGTGCCTGAGTGCATGAGTTCCTTCTAGTTTATGTGCACATATTTTTAAAATTGCCTTTTGTTTATCTGTCTTTTAGAATACAAGCTCATATGAATGTGATTATTTAGGATACACAACCAAAACCGTGATATCAAAAATGAAATGGATGCTAGATAGTTTGATTTAATTATCTGTGCTAGCTGCAACTTGTATTTCTAAGTATGGCCTTGCTGGTTCCATAATTTATTAGTGAAGAATAAAAAAGGTGATTGAATTTGATGACTTGCAGTAGCTTTGATTTTTAACCAAAATAGACATTAAAATTAAAACTGTTAATAAGTGCAAAGTTAACCACAACCTATATTCACAATGTTTTGCAAGCTTTTTGCCACCACTGCTTATTTAGATTTTATAAGATTAATAAGTTATCTACAAGCAGGTTCCTTTATGGTTAATTTGTCACTGCACTGACACTAGGTGTCTGGTTCTCATTAACAGCTTATAGTGGGTGGCAGGGTTGATCCATATGATGTGTGTACAACCTTACATTTAGTTACTTGTGATTTAAACATGAACCCTTGAAGTCCCCTCACATGATTTGTGCTGTTTCTTTTAACTCTGCAATATGGTGTTAAGTCTACTAAGTAAACAGTACAAAGGCAACTGTTTGAATTTTAATGTTATTCAATGCATCTATGAATAATCACTTAAGGATAGCTACTTCCTAATTGCTACTTCCACATTCAAGAATATATATTTTCCTCCATATAAATTTATTACTACACCAACACATGTAAGTAGAACATGACTTAACTTTTGCCATTCCAATGCTATTCAGTATTCTCAGTCTATAACATGTCAGGTTAATGTGAAATCCCATGACACAGTTTTAGAAATATTACTCCTTTAGTCTCAGAATACATATCTTGATATATTTAACAGTGCAAGCTTAACAAAATCCTACATCAAAGTTGTCTTTAGTTTTTCACTCTTTCCCTTCCACTGAGGCTATAAATCTACCTCATCACAGGACCTGCAAAGTTACAAAAGATATGAGACAGTTTTGTTTCCACACGTGCATTAACAAAATACATTGCAATGGCACAATTATGATACTCTTTTTAAATATACAGAATTGACAAGAAAATTATTAAAAAAAAACGCACTTACTGTTATCACTTCCTGTAGCTTAAACAAAGGGACATTCCAAGTGAAGTGAAAGAAATCACTGCAGGACAGGGTTATGCATTATGACATTTGTGTTAAATAGATACAATTAACAACAAAGTAAGTTAAGAAAGAACACTTATTGTTATCACTTCCTGTAACTGAAACAAAGGGACATTCCAAGTATAAGGAAAGAAGTCACTGTAGGACACAGTTAGGCATTTGAATATCATTATACCGAGACACAACTACTTTGTGGAAGAGTGAAGTTTGCAGAAAAAAATAATTACATCACCATGCCTGGCTTATTATCTAACATTGGTTTATAAAAGCCAGTAATGATCTATTTATTATTTAATATAATATATTATATATATATATTCACCCAAACAATACTGCTGCTCGCAGTCAAACACAGAATACACAGACCAAAACAAATACACACCACTAAAGGTCCAGCATAAATATTTTCTTCCAGAATAATTTCAAAAAAGTCAGCCCATATGGCAATCCAAATAATTCAGGTTTAATGGAAGTAACAGCACATACATAAACATAAACACATTTTGAAAAATTAAATGTGTGTATGTTTATATGTTTTATGTAGATGTATGAGTATATTTGTTTATATATACATATTTTTATATGAATATATGTATAAATATGTTTGAGTTATAATACGTGTATATTTATTTCCTGAAAAGTGTTGATATTTTGTAACACTGTATTGAGAAATGTAACACTGTATTGAGAAATGTTTATATGGGGTGTGACTTTAAATATATGACTATTTAAGAAGCAGTGAGAAATGAATGCACTTACACACTGATGATGCCAGGGGGTGAAATCAGTCTGTTGAGTCACTTGTTCCTGTGTGGAATTACTTGTTCCTGATGCTGCTGTATGTGCTGTTGCTTCCATTAAACCTGAATTATTTGGATTGCCACATGGACTGACTTTTTGAAAGTATTATGGAAGAAAATATTTATGCTGGACCTTTGGTGATACACACACACACATATATATATATATATATATATATAGATATATATATATATATATATATATCTATATATATATATATATATATATATATATATATATATATATACATATACATATATTTATATATATATACATACACATATATATATATGTATATAATAAAAAATAGTTTCATCACCGAAAGAAGACCAGCCAAACATATGTTTAGCACTTTAATTCTTTAATTTGTGGTAAGAACTTCATCAGAAAATAATCATTAATAATTACTAATTAATAATCATTATTTTCTGATAAAGTTCTTACCATGAATTAAAGAACAAAAGAGCTAAATATCTGTTTGGCTGGTCTTCTTTCGGTAATAAAACTGTTTTTTTTTTATTTTTTATAGATTAGCTCTTCAGTATTTTCACTGTATTTGCTTTATATAAATATATATATATATATATATATATATATATATATATATATATATATGGGTCTACATCAGAACGTCGAAACCCAAGATTATCGAAGACCACATCATCGAGATGAAACAAATGAATACCCACTTCATCAACAGACCAGATCAACAACGACCTTCACAGGGTAAGTAATCACTCAGTCAACACACAAAACCTAACCCATACCTTTCTAAACTCACCCAGGTGGGGGCTATGCACCCCCAACTAAATATACCAACTCTGACATCACACTACAGTTGAGGAAACGGGCAAGGTTCACCTTGATGGCCAATAAGTTACTTACCCTGGGAAGATCTTCATTGATTCAGTCTGTCGACAAAGTGGGTTTTCATTTATTTAATCTCGATGATGTGATCTGCGATGATCTCAGGTTTCGATATTCTCAGGTATTAAAAATTGTGATAAACTAGTAACTATATTAGACTGCTTAGATGTGGCGCACTCCTTAAAATGAACTTTTTGCTTCTATAGCTAAAACTGCAGTAAAATGGCACGGTATTATGTGAAAGAAAAAGCATTGATTAATGTATTTGTTACAAATGCGGGAAGAGGACCATTCTGCTAAGATTTGTGCTATTAAATACCACTGACAGAAATGTGAAAACTGAAATAAACACTTTAACTGAATTGTTCCTACATCTAGGATAACACAGATCATCATAGTGCTAAAATAAATCTGATGAAGTGTATTCAATTTTAGAAGGAAGGGAGGTTCAAGCTCTGCTAAACCGTGGGAGGATGACTTCTCTTTTCAAGTGTCCCCCGTGTAAGCATAGAACTGGTAATGACCAAAAATTGTAGGTAATGTGTAGTCATAGTGATAGGAAATCATGTAACAAACACATGGAAGGATATAAACAGTTTTAGGAAAATGATTGCATCCGCTGGAGGTAATATGTATGCCTAGTGACAGGAATATATTTACTCTTACACCTAGAAGAATATAAACAGTTCCAAGAAAATGTTTATATCCTGTGGTATCTCTAAACATAAATTACATTCTATTTACATTCTCTGCTTCTCTTGCTTTTTATTCTGACTTAGATTATGATATAATAGTAGGAAAAATATTTTTATCCATTTTAATGCCCTGTGGAAAATGTGGGAGGAAGGAGAATCCAATAACACATTGTGGCAAGCAGATAGGTTTATAGGTAAAACACCATCTTGATGTACCGATTCAAAATAAAAGTAGGGGAAGCAAGACAGTGATATTCAGTTTTAAAATTAAAAGCAGGGAAGGGAAGTAGCTTAGGAATTATGAAAGAAACTAAAATTTTATTGTGTCTTGTCAGAAAATAAATCAGTTGTTTATTCTTGAGAAATATTACCTTGTGCTATAGACACAGAAAGTCAAAAGCTGTAAGAGATGCGAACATATTAGCTAAATGTGAAGTGAAAGGAAATTCTGTAGTGAAAGTTCAAAGTGAAGCATAGACAGAAATTAACAGGACGTGTTATCACAACAACTGAAATAAGCATTGAAAAAGAAAAGCACTAACCCACAGAGGAAAATGAGTACAGAAAGTGAGATGAGCGTGAGTATGCAGTGTTCTGAGCCTTTCTTCTAGTGCAAGCAACTGAAGGTATACTCTTATCAGGAAGAATATGTAAACCAAAACAAAAGTAAAACTGATGCTAAATTATGTTCTGACACACTATTTTTAGTACATGATTGACAAAGCTAAGAAAAAAGTGAGATGATGGCATCCACTTACATTAAGGCTGAAAGAAAACAACATTGAAGAAAACACAGCACTTAACAGGCTTTTTGCTGACAGCAGAAAAACTAAATGAGAATGTGATTTCTCTTTAGTGATGAAGTCCACATGATGAATCTTGAAAAAGCGTAATCAAAAGATGTCACTCTTGGAAATACAAGAGAGAATGTAGCCTAGACTGAAATAAGATACAGTGAAGAGATGTTTCAACTACACCTACTTCTATTTTGAATTGAAAGCTGGTCAACATAATAAAACATAATCTATCAAAAACTAAAAATATTGCATTGATGGGTTGTGATAATATCCCTAGATGGATCTAGGACACTTGATCAAAAGATCAAAAGCGCAAATCCATTACCACCGAACACATTTTAATGAAAGCGTTTTCATCGAAAAAGCGCTTTCGTTAAATATGTTAAAAAAAACACAAAATCTACTTGAATGCATGGGGCAAGCCCCCCTACTTTAATATTCTCACTCCGAAGTCACACTACAGTGGGGAAAAGGGAATTTTCCCTTACTGCAATGTAGTACGACCGGAACAAGAAGCATACTGATGAGAAAGTGCTGCTTCAGTGAACAGCACTTTTGTGCAAGTATGCTCACCAAATTGGGATTCGGTGAAAGATGCAGTTGAGCATCTGTATGGATCCCCCCAGGATACATCTTAAATTGCAAGAAGCACAAATTTGTCACACTTCTAACAACACTATTCAATCTTATGCTCCATACAGGCTTTGTACCTTGTGAATGGAGAGCAGCTAGAGTCATTGGCCTAAACTTCCACAGACCTACGCAATTACAGACTCATAAGTCTGACCAGCTTCATATGCAAAGCCATGAAAAGACTTATAATATAACTAGTCTATCAGGACATAAGGAACCACCAAACACTGGAACTAACTAATCAGGACACAGGAACCTCCAAACACTGGAACTAACTAATCAGGACACAGGAACCTCCAAACACTGGAACTAACCAGTCAGGGCACAGGGAATCTCCAAACACTGGAACTAACCAGTCAGGACACAGGGAACCTCCAAACACTGGAACTAACTAGTCAGGACATAGAGAACCTCCAAACACTGGAACTAACCAGTCAGGACATAAGGAACCTCCAAACACTGGAACTAACCAGTCAGGACACAGGGAACCTCCAAACACTAGAACTAACCAGACAGGACATAGGAAACCTCCAAACACTAAAACTAACCAGTCAGGACATAGGGAACCTCCAAACACTAGAACTAACGAGTCAGGACACAGGAACCTCCAAACACTGGAACTAACCAGTCAGGACATAGAGAACCTCCAAACACTGGAACTAACCAGTCAGGACATAGGGAACCTCCAAACACTGGAACTAACCAGTCAGGTCACATGGAACCTCCAAACACTGGATCTGTATCAGGCTGGATTCATTAAAGGCAGGACATGTTTACTCAGCCTGGTGGACTTTTTTGAAAATCACTGATGCAAAGGATGAAGGCAAAAATAACACACGCCACATACCTTGACCTGGCCAAAGTGTTTGACACAATTCCCCACTCAGACATGGTACAAAAGCTAAATAAACAGGGAATCTACACCTAGTATATGGATAGATACTCAGATTTTTATTTTCCTTTAGCAGTGTTTTAAATTCAGACAATTATTAATTGCTTAATTCCTTAGCTGGTATGTCCTTTTTCAAAGTAGTTAGTTTAACCTGTGGACAAAATATAGTTTTGAAGTCCTTGTTGTCTTTTCACCTCATTGACAACGATGAATCGCAGCTTTATATTACTACAGACAATAGAGTGCTTTTGCAGTAATATTTAGGAAAGTGATCATTTATGACAGTCGTATTGAAGATATAAATGAAATCAGGAGAGGGATAAGTGAGAGTCAGGTGATTATTCCTGCCCCGATTTATGGCAAGATGCTGCTGGTGTAATATGAAGCTAAAATAAAAAAATCGACATGCTCTCAGTATTTTTGAACTTTAATACAATGTATAATCCATTAAAACAGTTGTCTTTTATATTTTATTTTTTATTTAAAGCATTTCATGGATATTTTGCATGTGCATGTAAAAAACAAATTCTGTCCCACAAAATACATTTAGTTTGCATTCATGATAGCATGATTTAACAACTTCAAACTTACCACTGTGATGTTTTGATCTCTATACAAAAGGCTTAGATGGGAAAAGTCAAAGGTCAAAGGCTTTTTTTTTTCTTTTCCTTGTTCCTGCTTATTTGAAGGGGTGAGGTTAACATTTTTTAAAGTTATTTTTAGGTTGCTTTGAAGAACAACATTTCAAAATATGTTGTGGATAGAAGATTTCATTTGGCTTTAGTTCCCTTAGTATAGCAGATGAAACATGAAGTCTCAGCACCAAAGAATAACACAGAAAATTATAACACAATGTCTGCCATCTGTAAATTCTTGGTGGGTTATGTTTAGCTGAAAACATTTTGGTCTCTTGTTAGAAATCTCTGTCTTGCTGAAACCTGTAATCTATTTGATTAGCTTTTGCAGTTTCTTCTTTAGTAGAGAGCTGCATAGTCTGCAGACAGTACGAATTTCTTACATTAAAGAAAAATTTCATCTTTCTGTCTGTGTCATAGTATTTGACCAAGGAATAGAGTTAAGATAAACATTCACACCCACACGCGCACACACACACACACACACACACACACGCTCGCACGCGTATACACACACACACACACACACACACACATGTTCGCACGCACACATGCACGAGCTTGCAGACACACACATACACACACACACACACACACACACACACACACACACACACACACACACACACACACACACACACACACACACACACACACACACACACACACACACACACACAAACAAACTCTCTCTCTCTCTCGCACACATTCATTTACAATTTTTAAACATGTATCTCAGTTCTAGGAAAGAAAAGTATATATATATATATATATATACTAACATGTAGGAAAGTGGATACATGGCCTCTGAAGGAATGCTTTAATGGTATAACAGCAACACCAATGTAACACTAGGTTTTTAAATTTACTCTTTTTTTGTTTAATTGCGACTTGCTCTTCAAAAATGTAGGGCTTGCAGTTTGGGTCTTATAGCTTAGATAAGGAGTGTACATGGTATGTCTCTGTTGAACCAAGTGATGTTTCAGACCAAAATGTAATTACTGAAATGAAAAACTAAAATTTGAAATGTTTTTTTTTTTTTTCTTATTAAACTTCTTTGCCTTTTTTCTCTAATAAAACTGTTTCCTGTACTAATAGTTCATTTCCTCTAAGTGGATGTATGATATTTGCAGGGGTATGATCTGCTTATTAATAATGCTATTGCAGAACAGCGCTATCAATAATGCTATTGTTGCATGCTGAAGCATCATTTTCTATCCTTCACTGTAATTGCTGAATCTTTACCACCCACTTCTCACAAGATGAAGTAGAAACTGGTTCACTGCCATTAAGGCAGACCAATTCATTAAACTTAATGAAAGGGATTGTCATATCTGTTACATCCTCTAAATAAATTATTTGATTAGAATATAAATTAGCAATTCAAATAATAAAAAACATTTAATATATTTGCGGATGAATAACAAGGGACAATCATTGTTTACTACTTATGGTGTGAAAATGTGTGTAATCAGCATTCTGCTATGATGTAACACACTTAATATCACACAATAGCAAAATTTGCTAAGAAGAGGCCATAAATGCAGAATTACAAGTATGTTACTTGTGTTATTGTAGTTTAATACATTCCCATGCTTACGGCTATAGTTACTTAAGACACAGCATGTGTGACAGTAGGACTGTGAAGATAGGTAAAGGCTGCCAGCCTCACCAGATAGAATTTTGTAGGTAATTCTGTAATTTGTAAATATTAATGTAAGCCACAGGCTTGTTCTCTTAAATGTTAAAAGATTGCATTGGATATTGAACTGCAAAAATGTAACAGCAGTGCACTCTGCTGTAACAAATCTGAAAAGTCAATTCTTTGATGTCAAATTTCAAAGCTGAGATGTCTAGAGGGAGGCATCCTGCCTATTGTCTTGATTATTAATGGCTAGAATTTGCATGTATAATTTCTTTTATTGCCCTGGCTTCCTGACCAACTGCAAGATCAATAGGGCCATTAACCTCTGAGTTCTGTTAGCCTGGGAACCAGAAAAAAATTATGTAATCTGAAATGAATCACTGGTACTGTGTTCTCAATTTAAGGACAGAAAGAATGACAGCATGAGAGCATTTGTCTTGATAACATCCACCATCACCAGCACTGCCTGTATCTATATGTAAGTAGGATTTTAGAACTGTGTTTTCTCTTAGCTATAGCTAGGAAATAGGAAGATTAGACTAGTTTGTTTTTCTGTGATGTCAGAACTCTTCTACAGCATTATTTTAAACATTTCTCTGTGATCTCTGAACTCTTGACTAGCACTGTGTAGTAAGAAGTATTGTCTTGTGTTTGTATTATTTATTATTAAATATTTTTAAAACCTTCTACTGTGGCTGTTTTATGTAGAGATAATTTAAGCTCTAGAGTACATTGCATATATGTAGTGATAATTTACCAAGTCACTCCAAATAAGCTTTGCTGTTCAGTCACGCTTACCATCTGGATAATAATATTGCACAGTAATAAGTGGACACCCTTTAATAAGGGCCTTTGAGTAGCTGATAAATATTAGCTGGGTGGTGGCAGTGATTTCTACCATATAGTCTGGGTAAAAGTGGCACAGCTGGAGAACCTATGCCAGCTTTCTCCAGGAGTGTCTTGTGGTTGTATAAACTCTTATCTCAAGGTGTGTGTGTGTGTGTGTGTGTGTGTGTGTGTGTGTGTGTGTGTGTGTGTGTGTGTGTGTGTGAGCTACTTGGGCAGGACATGAAGCACTGGTTGGACAGAGAGGGTTCTGGAGGTTTTAGCTTGCCCACTAGGCTGAGATCTGGATCCTATAGCTGTGTCAGTGGGGAGTCTTATTGGGGTCCTGGAGAGAAAGACAGAAACTAGCCTCAGACTGACTGTGATCACTGTGTGGTCTTAAGGGAAATTGTACTTTACTCTGTATTTATTATCCTTTCCCTATATGGATGCCCCTCACTGGTGTTAGTGGTGAGGATTGAGGCTCCTTGATTGCTGGGCCTGTGCAAAGGCATCACAAGGACCATAACATGTTGTTGGTTTGTTTTTCCAAAAGAGATTCAAACAGGAAGTTAACATGGGTCATGGTCTTTACGGAAGTTTGAGCATACTACCTTCATTACAGTGACAAAGAAAATAATTGGTGAATTTGCAGATATAAATAACTAAGAAGCAAGGCTGGTAAATTAATAGATATTATCCATTTACTCAAGGCAAGCAAAGGAAATCTAATTAAATTCCATGAATAGGAGTAACTGGAATACGTTGTTTGATCATAATAACTTTAGAGTGGAAATGTTTTTGTAACTGGAATATGGTGGCTGATTGCAGTACCAACAGAGCAGAAGTGGTCCCAGAAAAACTAAATGTGTCTAGCAGAATGGAGTCTATTATAATTCACCCAAAATTATAAAGATCCTTGGCAACACTTATAATACTACTAATTGGCCTTTTTTTTGAAATTATGGGAGGAGAAAAATACTGAAGTTAGATATGGTTCCACCTCACCAGATGACACATATTGGAAAATTAGAGTCTTTTTTATTATATGCAACAGAACAAATTAATTAGTAGGGAATATTTGTCTGTTTGCATATAACACAAACTTAGTTATGTGGTATAGATGAACAAGAAATAAAACGACGATGGAACACTTGTCAAGGTCAGCTGAGGATTTTTAAATATTGCAGCTTAAGTTCAGTAAAATGCAAGCAAGACTGTATTTGTACAAAATTAGTGGGAAGGAGGACAGAGTTTTTTTGGAAGTACCAAAAAACAACTTTGAAAACTAAGATAAAACAATAATGTCAGATTAGCAGTGTTGTATATAAGCAAACAGTATGACAGAATAAGAAAGAAGACTGACATGCCATTAGGATGACTAAAAAAGTGCTTTACCAAACAATACAAAACCAAAAAAAAGGAACTTGTTTTCCCTAATAGGAATATATTAACTGATAGAATGTATGCGGTTTGTCAATCTTCCCAATTTTAATCATAAAGACTAGGTAGAGGCATTTTAGAACAGGACAATAAAATGGTACACAACTTTTATTATACATAACATTGACTGACTAAACTAAATTAATTTGCATATATGCATAGTTTTTTTAATAAATAGCGTGCAATGGAAGAAAAAATAAAATTACAAGGTGGACATCTAAGAGAGGAAATCAAAATACATTATTTCTTGAAAAGGACATTAGATGTTTGAAAGGTCTAAAGATGAAGTAGACTCACATAGGTTCATAGCCTATCCAATAGGATTACCCTAGGATCATGCCACCTGACCTTAGTTCCTAGTGAATCTGTCGAGTAAAGCCACTGGAGTGATCCCCGGGGTGAATTTTCTATTTCCCATTCACTCATCAAGATTTCTCTTGAAGAAGGCCAGTGAGGTGCTCTGCTTGACATGTATGGGAAGTCTATTTCATAGCATGGGCTGTCTCTGGATTATGAACCTGTCCCTCTAGCATGTTCTGTTGATTGTGGTAATGAGGTTGAGGTCTCTGGAGTGTGCGGTGTGGAGGGATTGGGATTTCTTTACATGTAGCATTTCTGACAGAGCTGGGTCAGACATGGCTTTGTAAGTCAAGCAGAAATCGCCTCTAAGTAGGCAATATGAGACAGAGAATAGTTGGAGTTTTTTGAGTCTGTCAATATAGGACAAGTGTTTAAGGCCTAGGATCATCTTTGTGAGGTACTTTTGCAGCCTCTCCAGTTGTTGCAGGTGTTTAGTGAAGTACATGCCAAATGGGGCATTGTACTCAATGATTGGCCTAATGATAGAAGAGTAGAGGAAAACGATGACCTCTTTCTTCCTGGATGCAAAACCCTTAGTTAGAGATGTGCCACATAGAAGGACTTTCTGACCACAGTGGCAACGTGGTGGTCATAAGAGACGTTACTGTCAACCTGTGCTCTCAGATCTCTTATAATGCCTTCTGTGTTCAGTGGACTACCAGCAATGTGGTAGTTCAAGGGAAACAGGTTTTACCCAAGGGGGATGACAACACATTTTTTGGCATTGAGCTTAAGGCCATGGTTCTGACACCAGTCGTCCAGTAAAACATTTCTTTAATGTATAACACCAGCATAAGGCAGTTCTTTTAAGGGTATGGATAAAAAAAGAAAGAAAAAGTGATTGGCTAATTGGACCTCCCTGCTTACTGGTTATACATGGAAATAGGCAGTTGTATCTGATGTCAGAATCTATTTCACTTTATTTTTAAGTTGCAAAAAGCTCTAAAATACAGCCTGGAGAATATGATCTTAAGTTATTTAAGGAAAGAGAAAAATGTACATGATGGCTTTAATATCGTTATTCAAAATTAATTGTAATTACGTTGCTATACTATATTCAAAAAATCCAGAAGAAAAAATCATTTTTTAATAGCAAGCATTTTGTGTATGCCACTTTAAAATGAGAATGACACAGACAAAGGCTTGCCATTTTGTCAATTTATTTAGAGTAGGCATGATCGATTCTTTAACTTTGGGTAGAATAAACAGTTATTATGCTTAATAAAAGTCTTGTGTATTGGATTTATGATAAAACAGTTAAAGTACAGCATTTAATGAGTACAGCTGCCATGACTAATTAACATTTCCACTACAGGTTGAAGGGAACAAAAATGCACTGCTAAAGACAAATGATAGCATTGGTGACTTGTGACTTACAATGAACACTGATTTCTGCAGTGTGTGAATTTGTTAGTTGAATATGTTGATGAAAAATGCAGGAGGAATGAAATGCTGCATAGCCTAGCATGACAAACATCACTGACTGCTGTTCTCATTTAAAATGCAAAGCAAAATATTCATTATAGCATTTTTCAGGCCTGACATCACTTAGAAACTATGCATCCACTCCACACTCATCTTAGAAATGAATAACATGCCCCCAACTTGCCGGGCTATCATAAATCCACTTGTAGAACATCTTTGGCTAGCACAACAATATTCAATGTTTGCCACCAGTTAACATGGTATTATTAGTCGTGTCTTACAAATGGCATGGCATTACATGGTACTAATATGTCTTCCCTTGCAGCCTGTCAGGTATGCCACTAATGGTGTTTACCTGTATACTGATCATGATACTAAATTTTGTATTTCCATAGTCCCAAGCTCACATACTCATTGTCCATCTCTTTGCCTTCATTGTGGGTCCAAATGGAGAGATGATAAATCAGCAAGCAAAGGAGAGCAGTATTGCTGGAACTGAATTATTTTTCAGGTCTAGGAGAGTACCTTCAAAAGGTGGACCCTGTTTTTCACAAAGTCTCAACAAGGCAGTATTTTATACAGCATATATCATGGATAGAAGTAGATTAAAGAAGAAAAAGATAGCTGGATGCACAAAACCCAGGAGGAAAAATAAAATGCCCAATCCTGGTAGATGACTGGTGCAGGATCGGAAAGAATGACAGTGAAGAATCATCAAGACACAGAAACATTCCTACAATTGGGGCCAGTCCAGGCCCAGGGAGAGGATGGCCACCCTGTTTTAGAAAGAAGTAGCAGTCCACAAAAATCACAAAAACTGATAGGCCAAAAAAGAGCCATAAAGATGATAGAGTGGACTATAGAGTATAAGAAAGAAATACATACTGTTGCTATTGTGCAAGAAGCTCAGAATTTCCAGACAGAAGATTAAGAGAAAAATTAAAGGAAAGAAAAATACTTCTATAAGAAAAATAGTCAGAAGCTTTAAATGAAAATGTGTGTTCATTAATATAACAGATTTATGAAAAACATTATATAGATCAAGAAACCTTAGGCTGTGTGGTAACCAAAGTGACTGAGGAAGTGTGAAAATATAAAGAACAAAATCCAGAGATTTTTGAAAGGTATAAAAAACAAACATGGACATAGGAAAGAAAAAAATGTCTGATATGGTGCAATATTTATGCAAATGAGAAAGACAAATTAACCAATACAAAAACGCAGCACCAAAGATATTTGAAGAGAAACACAGACAAAGGCATCCAGATATGGAAAATTTTACAATTCAAAGCATATGAAAACAAAGAGGAAACGTAGACAAGAGGACTAGTAATGGAGAGGTTAAATAAATAGCAACTGACGTTATGGATTCCCTACAAAGTGAAGGATTTAGTGTAGAAAAACTAACTCTGATAACATCACAGAAGGGTAAAACAATGGATACCCAAATTAAGGAGAAACTGGTGGAATGTGAAACATCTACTCCATTGCCATCTGAAGATACTTTGGAGCCATCAGTAGGAAACCAGTAGAAAAGTTCAGTTCTAGTTGCACAGCAAGAGAAGGAACAGGAAACTATGATGCAGTTAATGCTGTCAAGTGACAGATCAGCGAGTTCCCATATGAAAGAGCAATGGATGATACAGGATGAAACTGAAGATAATGTGGCACAAGAAGATGCACTGAATCTTTCTGAGGAATGCCCACAAGAAATGGAGGACAAAAATGTGCCCTTAGTTTAAGAGAAAATGATCTAAGAGAAGATTTGCTTGATTTAATAGAGATGGACAGACATACTAAGCTCAAGAAAAGAAATATACTACAGAAAGTCAGTAAAACCTAAAAAGTTAGAAGTTTGGTAAAAGAAATAACCACAGTAATTAGGACTGTTCATAGAAATTCATGCAATATAACAGAGGTAAATAGGATATATTACTGTGTGGCTAAATTAATAACAGATAAAGTCTTTCTTACTACAAAAACATAGGGCTGTAAGGGAAAAGAAAGGGAGAAATAAAATGCCATCATGAAAGTATTAAATAGAGAAAACTATAAAGCAGTTAAGATAAGAAGTGTCACTGTTGAAAGATTATACAAGAAGGAACAGATCAACGAAATATTCAGAAAGATATATGTGATAAAAGCAATGCATAGTATCAAAACAGATAAGGATCTATCACACACAATCACAAATAATAAACTAAATATTAGCACAGTCAAAAAAACTTAGAAGAAAAATGTAGAAGATATGCAAATAAACATAAATGAAAAGTACAAAATAAGCAATCTAATGATGACCCAAAAATGTTTTGTAGAGAATTGGGAAACAAGACAAAAGGAATTGAAACACCACCATAAAAAGAAGGAATGGATACATTTTGGAGAAATATATATGAAGATCCTGTGGAATGTAGCAAAGATGCTGAATGGATAGAAGAAGTAAAAGAATGAATGAGAAGTTCAAATGTACAAGATATGAAATGGGATGAAGTAACATCCAGAGAGATTGAAATAAAGTTAAGAAAAGCAAAACCGCAGGCCCATATGCAGTACCAAACTTCTGGCTAAAAGTATTAACATCTTTACATGAAGATTTAGCCATGAGTAAGAACTATTTATATAGGTTCATAGGTAGGTGCTAGGCTATCGGCCCAAGGGCCTATGTAAGCCTAGCCAACAAGGTTTCCTGGCTTATGCCACCCAAAAAAGTTATTTTTCGGTGCCACTGTTGAGCAGAGACACAGAAGTGATCCCCAGGGTGTATTTTCTATTTCCCATCTACTCATCAAGATTTTTCTTGAAGAGTGCTAATGAAGAACTTTGCTTGACATAGATGGGTAGCCTGTTCCAGAGTATGGGAAGTCTCTGGGACAGGAATCTATCCCTCCAGCATGTCCTGTTTATTGTGGTGACAAGGTTTAGGTCCCTAGAGCATGTAGCTTGGAGGGTTTGGGATTTCTTTAGGTGTAGCATGTCCAACAGCTCTGGGTTTGACGTAGCTTTATATGTTAGGCAGAGATCACCTCAGAGTTGGTGATATGCTACAGAGTAAAGTTGGAGTTTTTTGAGACTGTCAGTGTAGGGAATTTGTTTGAGCCCAGTAATCCCCTTTGTGAGGTACTTCTGTGGCCTTTCCAGCTGCTGCAGATGTCTTGTGATGTACATTCCAAAAGGGGCATTGTACTCTATAATGCGTGTAATGAGTGTCGAGTAGCGGGGAACAATGACCTCTTTTTTCCTGGATGAGAACCCTTTTATGATGAGGTGTGCCATGTAGAAGGACTTCCTGACTACTGTGGCGATGTGACTATCAAAGGAGAGACTACTGTCTACCTGGGTTCCAAGGTCTCTTATCACACATTCGGTGTTAAGTAGATTGCTGCCTATGTGGTAGTTCATAGGTACAGAATATGTGGACTGTAACTCTGCAGGAGTTGTTTACATCAGTTTTTGCATGTCATGTCCGGCTTTTTATGTCGGAATGACAACTAGAAGTCTGAAAGTTAGAATTCGTGAACACTTATACAGCATTAGAACCTGTGATGAAAATAATGCCTTATTTAAGCATTCTGTTTTATGTAAGAACTTCAAAAAGTTCACTTTTTCAGTGATTGAAGTTTGCAAGACTGATTTAAGGGGTGGGGATTTTAAAAATTATCTTGAGCAAAGGGAAACATTATGGCAAATAAAACTGAAATCTGATAAGTTTCCAGGACTTAACGACACAGTTAACATCAAATGTTTTTTGAGAAATGCTAAATTAAACATTGATAAAACTATTTCCAAAGTGTTTTTTAATTAAGTTTTAGGTTATTTTAGGGCAAAGTTGTTTGTTAATGTTTTTCCTTAGGGTTTTATTGAATAATGAATTTTCTTAATTGTCAATTAATTAATTTATTACTGACTATATAAGGTGTGTTTTTTATGTTATTAACTTGTATTCTGAAGAAGTCTTATGACGAAAGCGGTGATTAAACTTGGTTACGCTATTTTGGTTGTCCAGCGTTCTTCTCTACTTTGGTGTTTTCTCAGCGGTACAGAGTTTTTACCAAAGGGGATGACAATGCACATTTTGGCATTGAGCTTGAGGCCATGGCTCTGACACCAGGCATCTGTCTCAGTGAGGCCCTTCTGTAGGATGTCCACATCATTTAGGGACTTGAATATGGCTCCTAGTTTCCAGTCATCTGCAAACTTCATTAGCCAGAGGCCTTCTGTGTTAGCCTGTACTTCAGAGAAGTAGATACCAAACAGGAGAGGTCCCAGGACTGAACCCTGTGGTACTCCACTTGTCACTGGTTTGAGGTCAGATTTGGAGTCTGCAACTTTTACAGTGTGGGTTCTGTCAGTGAGCCATTTGGCAACCCATCTTGTGATGTAGGGATTTATACCTAGTTTAGTGAGTTTATCTATAATTCCAGAATGGGGGATGGTGTCGATAGCCTTGGTGAGGTCAAGATAGGTTGTGTGAAACACCTTACCCTCATCTGTGGCTTTAGTGACTGCCTCAAAAAAGTTGATCAGGTTCAGGAGGCATGATCTGCCTTTCACAAATATGAACTGGGTGGGATCCAGAGTTTGGAGGTTACCAATGTGTTTGTTTATGAGTTCCATGATGATACGTTCCATGACCTTGCATATCCTGAACAGACCCCAACCTGGTTAACAACAAGAAAAAAAATACTCCTACTTAAAAGTGAACCTGCAAGCTATCTTAAAAACTATAGACCAATAACTTGGCTTCTGAGAATGTACAAATTAAACACTGGAATTGATGCTGACAAAGTTCATATTCATTTAGAAAAAAAACTCAATCATGGCAGTAGAACAAATGGGTAACAAAGGAAACCCATTAAGCTGTCTATTTAACAGATTAGGTCATCACTACAATTTGGCTCCCAGAAAACAAGAATGTATAAAGACTGTTCATCTTCTTTTTGTGGATGATTTAAAATTGTATAGTTCATCAAACGAGGAACTGAAAGCACAACTACAAGTGATCAAAATTTGTTCAGTGATATAAGAATGTCATTAGGTTTTGATAAATGTGCAAATGCAAGCTTTAAAGCAGAAAAGCTGGAGCACCAAGAAAACATCAGCCTAAGACAGGAATGTGATATAAAAGAACTTGAGCCAGAGAGAATCAATAAATATTTGTGAATTGATAAAGGATAAACAAAACAATGAAACATGAGCAAATGCAAATAAAACTTAGTGAGGAATATTTAAGAAGACTAAAACTAATACTGAAAACAGCACTGACATCTAGAAACAAAGTCAAAGCTGTGAACTAATTTGATCTTCCTGTCCTAACTTACAGTTTTGGAGTGGCTGACTGGCCTCAAAAGGTTTTGCATTGGTTGGAGAGGAAAACAAGAAGGATGGTTCATACTTATCAAGCAATTTATAAAATTCAGTGTGTATACCAAGACAATATGTTCCTTGTTCTGAAGGAGGTATGGACCTCCTCAAAATTGATTATATGTATAGATCTTCAATTGTAGGACTGCATACATATCTGCTGACCTCACAAGACCCAAATGTAGTGAAAGTTTTAAAACATGAGGAGAATAAGTCTTAGATTACTTCCTTGCTTAATTTAGCAGAAGCATATTGGTATCAAGCAGGAATGGAAATCAAAACAGATGTACATAAAAATCAGACAGAAAATGAATGTGCCGAAAAACAAAAGAAAGAATATAAGGTGAAGGATCAGATGAGTAGGCAAGAAATGTGGAAAATGCATAAATACAATTGCAAGTATAGTAAACTCTTGGAACAACCTCATGCTGATCAGGATTGAATGTAGGAATGGTTAATGAGACATGGACTTAAACCAAAAGATGAAAGGTTAATATTGGCAGCCCAAGACAGCAGACTACATACACATTGGTTTACAAAACCCATTGAACATGTGGGTGAAAAAGACAAATGTAGGTTTTATAAAACAGAATTGGAAATGGTTGCACATCCTGTTGCTTGTTGTGATATGCTGATGACAGAAGGACTATATACTGAAAGACATAATAATGTGGCAAGACTGTTACATTAGGGGTTGTACAAACATTATAATATTGAAGTAGCTGAAAAACATTGGAAACATGAACCACAATGCATTACAGAAAATGATGAAGTCTGTATCACATGGGATTACCCATTACCAACAGTTCAAAAAATAGATGTGAGAAAAACAGATACAGTGGTCCATGAAAAGAAGACAAAATATTTATCATTGAAATTGAATAAAAAATCATACTGTTTTTATGGTTTAAACCTTTAATAAATCCAGCCTTTTAAAAAAGATAGGAGAGAAGTCCGGTTTATTGACTGCAGCAAAACCTTGTTGGATTTTTTACATTATCATACAATCCATATATAACAAAAACATAATTTCAATACTTTTGTTAGTTTTTAGGTGAAATGAACAGGGCTGCCATGTTTTTTTTCTTAGTGGCACCCCTGTTGAAGTAAATTTTCTTAACATAACTATCAGGATGGATATTTTCAAAAAAAAACATTTAAAAAAGTTTAGATCATAAATGAACATTTGTCATAAGTTATTTACAAAAATCAACATCCAACCTTCATTAAAAATAATATAGTTAGGGGATAATGTATTATAACTCATGAGCTGAACCAATTACAGTCAGATTAGGAGGATTTGTTGAAAACATTGGTCAGGCTATTTCTGAAAAGGCATTTTTTCAGACAGCACATTGAGGAACATAGCTATGATTGTAAAAGAAAATAGGCACAATAAAGTTCTACCTATTTTAGGAGCAGGTTTCCATGACAATAGCAGAGGGAGAATATAGATTTACTTAGAGCATTTCCAGTTCTACATTCTTCAGATGATAGTGAATAACAAATGTGTTAAAGGAGCACCAGGAGGTTATTTTGGCTAATGCTGACCTTACCATGATTGCAGATATGAAAGTCCAAATTTAAGGTAGTTATTGGAATGACCTGCATAAATGACATCATAAATCAGTATGCATAGGCAGTTTGGTGCATTTCTGTTTATCTTATGTATGTAAATAGTGTGTATATTTTGATGATGGTTTTTTGAAACATTTGGACAAAAATTTTACCACTGTGGTGTTATGAGGTGATTTATCTGGGCAAATGTATGAGATGTTAGAGCTTCTTTGTGGGTAAAACCATATGGAGTTTCTCACATCTTATTTGTAAACACACACACTAGTCATTGGAAAAAAAAAACATGTTAATAATGTAATGTTCAAACATGGTGTAGGATGTTCTTCTCCAAAAGTTGTGTTTCAAATAATGATACAACTAAAGACAAATTTGAGGGTAAGAAACATTACAAAATAAAAGAAGCATAGCGGCAGATTTGTTTTTTTTTTTTTTGCTGAAGAATGATCTCTGTGTTTGAAGAGAAATATTAATATCACATGTATTATATAAAGGAGATCAGTTAAATGATTCATTTCTGTGGCGATTCATTGCATTGTACCTGCAGCTTTTCGATAATTGTTTTGCATTTTCTATAGTATGTTTTTAATGTTTTTGTCGGATTTGTATTTACAGATTTAGTTGTATATTGTACTAGGTTTTAGTTTACCTTCATTGGACAATCAAGTGATAGCATGACTTCTTTCAGTTTAAAACACGATTAGTTAATTGATTCATTGTTCTGATGAGGTTCCATTTAATGTGGGAATGAAAGCGACAAACAATTTAATAAAGTTTTCGTTAACAGTGTTTTTTGTTGTTTTGTGTTTGCTGAGAAGTCAGACATTTTCAGCTATATATTGTTTGTGGCTTCATTTATTTTTATATGATATAGTTTCACCACTTTTGAAATTACAGAAATCAGCTACATATCACAGAATTGCAGCAGTTACACGGTAGATAATTGCCACAAGGAATCCCATATCATAGTTCTATCTACATTTATTTACAAAACTGACTATATTAACCTGAAATAAATGAAATTAAGCCTCTTGGATGCACACATGTATATTCTTTCTATAAGGTCATACTATCATGGAGAAAGAGAATATACCTTAGGCTCAATCCATTTCTTCTTCACATGTATGATTGTGTACAATAAAGGAATTTTTTTCTGTATAATTGCAAAGGAGACTGAAGTGCAAACACCTACCTACTGCTGGCTGTGATGCTTCGCTGATAAGGACCAGAACACTTCACCTGTGCTGTTTGCTGAAACAATGTTGTCTGATGGAGCAAAGCTTGATTACATCTAGAACTTGTTCTGGAAGGCAATTACTTTGGGCAATGTTAGTGCCAACTAGCAAATTAATATGGCTAATAAGCTGCACAAACTGCAAACTACAAAAGAGTTTCACATCTGAATTACATTCTAAACTGTAACATTTTATACACTTAAGTACAATAAAATATAAAATCGTATTTATTTGATTTTGCTTTTCAACTGCTCATACAATTGCTAACCAAACAAAGATGTAGTGGAGCAAGGACATTTTTTTGTGCAAAACAGCACTGCTGAATTAACAAAACTCATCCAGAGTATTTTGCTGCTGATAAAAAATAATTTACAATTGATAACTACTACAGATCCTAAATGCAACTATATTTCTGGAAGAACTCACATTTTTTACTCCGTCACTGCAATATTGTGACCACTCAATGGTATTCTTTAAGTAAGTATTTAACATTTGAATTTGTATTACTTAAACATGAATGAAGTTATAATAAATTCTACTTGAAATCAAGTACACATGACAGACCTATTCTTTTAAAATGATTGTTCATATAAGCCTTTGTGGATCTCACTGGATGTTCACAGTTGTTAAAACTGATGATTCTGCTTTATCCCCAAGAGAAGGCCGACGCTAGTCGTTGGAGACTGTCTAGATAAAACAAAAATATTTTAACGTAAGTTTTCTGTTTGCTATAATAATAAAATGTTTGTGAAAGTGCCATGGAAATGAGGAAAATTGCTACTAAGTCCTTGAGAATATACTGAGAAAAGAACAGCAAAGAAGAAAAGTGTTTATGATGGAAAATATGATGTAGACCTTAGAATCTCTGCAAATATTTACCTTTGAAGGAAAAGTGGGTTTAATCATTCTAATGAACTCAAGAATGTTGCAGGATTTAGGAAACATTAAGAGGAAAGTGGCAAAACAGCCTTTTATATTCAGTTAAGAAAACAGTTGGAGACATAGAAAGTGCTGCATGTCATTGGTTGAATAATATGTAGCATGGAATATGAAATGAAAATACTAAGGCAGAAAAAGACAAAATGGATAGCTAATTCAGAGAGCAAATACCCACTGAAAAACAGAGCCATAAGTAGGGCAGAGTGCAGGGGGGAAGTTGCCCTGGGTGAAATCTGTCAGATGGTGTGATCGTCAGGTGTTGGTGGTATGAGTGCAGTACCAACATTGATATATGAAAGCCAGGATGACAGGAGATATCACAGCTTCATAAATGAATGCTGAAACTGTATTTGTGGTTTGTTAAAGTACGCAACCAGGTCTGTGAGTGTCTGTTTTTTTTTGATTATTCATCTTATTTATTCATTTATTTATATATTTTTGGCCTTAACATGTCCTTGATGTGGCACCCGTGTGATGACCTGCAGAGGGTGTCACATAACCTACCTACTGTTCTGACTTAGTAGTCATTTCAGAAGCTGTTGGATAGTAAAATGTATAGATGTTGATTACTTGTAAACTATGAACTATAAGATGTATTTGAGGAAATAAATCTGCAATATGCAGACAGTTGAATGCATAAAGAAAAGAACTGTAAACTTAGGATATGAGAATTAAAAAAGTGCATCCTGCACAAAAAACAATAAAACAAGAAGAAGACTGGTATGAAACCTGCAAAATAATACTTGTGCCCACCTTTTCTTTCCAGTTTCATTAGAGATGACTATCATTTAATTGCATTTTAGATAGTTTGAGAAGATAATGCATTTCAGTCCTGGATCTTTTAACATGCAAGCTTTCAATGTTACATCTGAGGAAGACTTTTTTGACTGTTTGCAGTCCTATGGAGGCCATAGAGGCAGATGAAATAATCAATAAAAGGATTCTGATAGTAATGTGAGCTACATAAACTGGCTCAAAAGAAATAGCAACATGTTGACCATCTGATATTCACTGATTCTTTCTTTCTTTTTTTTTTTTGCTAGCAGGCCTTTACTGGCATATATTTTGTTATTGAAAGAAAGTGCACTGTTATGTTTAGGAATGCTCCTGTATAGCTGCAAGACAAGTTCATGTGGCTACATTTTATTTGTAATTCTTAAAATCATGATTGATGACTATGTGTGTTTAGTGACATGACTTGGGTAAAGCGAGTATGTGTTAATTGAATTATTTCAGAAGTGGAATCACTTTTTCAACAACTGTTCACTCCCTTACATCGCACTATTATTGAAAAATATATCCATAACAATATAATTGTTTGCTGTTATACTTCCTCTTTATAGACAGCCCTGAGGTAATTTTGCTTAAGATTCAGTAACTTCACATTACTTTATATTATTCCCTTGCATTTTGAGAACAGCAAGTATTTTGAACTGCAAGGAAAAGAGTCAGATTAAGTTTTATAGTACAATTAAAGCCATTAACATTTAAATACTTAATACTTAGGTTTTTTTTAATTAATTCCATTTCAAAAGCTGACAAAATAAATCTTGATATCAATATTTAAAATGTCTTCACACATTCTACAAATCATTCTGAAAATCTTATATTTACCTTACTGACTTTAATCCACAGTTCCTTAGACATTTTATTCCACTGCCTCAATATATTTTAATTAATCAATAACTGATGACATGGTATGGTATATTGAAGACTTACCCATGGTTGGCGTGGTTTAATCATGAGGGCAAAGCCCAAGTGATTAAATAAACCCACCCTTGGGTAAATTTTAATATACCACACCCAAGGAGTCAGTTATTGCTATTATACAATGACATTATTTAAGAAACAAATACTTACTTTTCTTAAATAATGTCTTTGTATAATGGTGCATTATTGTTCTTCCACAGCTGTACTGCACATGCATATGGGACTTGCATTCCCACGCATACCTAGTATATCAATGCTTTGAAATGGAAGCAAAGGAGAAAATAAAGTCTCCATTGCTCCAGCTCTTTTTTTTTTTTTTTTTTTTTAATTAAAAAAAAAAAAAACTTTAGGACAGTTTAGGGGTAGGAGGGAGACATCACAGAAGAAATACAAGGGATATCAGGTACATGCGTTTAATTCAGCTTTGAATAAATATCACTTTTGATCTCTTTATGTCTATCGAGTCTAACAGGTGCATGGAGAAATATTTTCATTTTTAGGATTTGATATAATTCAAAATCTCAGATGCTGATTTTATCTTGATTTGATATATATTTACAAAATATTTAAGTTTACTTTAAGTCCTATGATATTCTTAGTTATGTTTTAATGTCTGTCTTTGTTCTGTACTGTTTTATCCATTTGTCAACTTATACTTATTTCTTCATCACAAATAACTACATGAATCTCATCATTATTAATAATTCTGTATTATATCTTACTTCCTTTTTAAAGCATTTTTCAATCACAAGTCAGTTTTAGTGATGTATATTTTCAGTTCAAATTATTTCTTCTATTTCTGTTGCAGACAGTAGGTGGTTAGACCCATGCTGCACACACAATTTATTCCTGTTTGCATTTAGTCCACAATGGCATTAATTTTAAATTCTATAGAGAGATGCATTGTTTTCTATATAGTCTGTCTGTTTCCATGATGACTCTTAATTTCCTTTTATGTTTAAGGAACTTTGAGTAGTGTGTTCAGGGGAAAAGCATGTTGAAGCCATACTGCTTATAAAAACACTGGCCGAGAAAGAAGGGCATGGCCAAGATGGCAAGCACAAGAATTTTCCTTTGCTTCTCCTCTACATTTTTGACAGGCTTAAATTGTCATTGCTATCACAAATCATTCAAATAAGCTGGAATATTGTGTTGGAAACTTCTTGGGATATTTTGGTTGAAAAAAAAAATTTACATTTCAAATATTTTCCTGTCAAAACTTCAAGATAAAGATTTACCAAAGTAAGATGAACCACTCTAAAGTAGATTCACAAGAAAATTCAGTGAAGAAATAGTAACAGTCCATTCTTTGTAGTATACAAGACCTATCCTTAAACCTAGATCAACTGGACTCTAAAGTTGACAAAATAAAAGAAGATTGTAGAAAGTACATTGAATTAATCAAGGAAGTAGTGTAACAACAGAAATTCCAGATATCTGCTATAGAGGATTCTGTCACTGACATGGACAGCAGACTTACAGAAGGAGAATATAACATTGATTGAATTCTTCAACAAAACAAGTTCTTAGAAAAAAAATGATGACCTGGAGAATAGGGTGAGGAAGAATAACATCTGGATTTATGGATTAATTGAGCAACTAGAAGGAGATAACATGGTAAACTTCTTATCTACTTGAATCCCTAAAATATTAAACCTTCCTGAACCCATAGAGAGAGCATAGAGAGGGTTCATAGATCTCTGACTGTAGTGACACCAGGCAAAAACATTAAATTCCAAGATTTTTAATAGTCAGATTTATTTCTATTGAAGACATGAATCTAGTTTTGAAAACAGTCTGGTCTGCTTCACCCATAAAACTTGGTGATTCTTTCATTAGACTTGACAATGACTATTCCTGTCTAGTGGTTTTGAAAAGAAAATCATGTATTGCTCTGTTAAAATCATTGATGAAAGGCAGAATAAAATCTCCCACTGAATATTTTCAAGAAATGTCTAGAAAGCTTACAGCCACAGAGTCTCCAATAAGTGCCCGTTCACCAAAAGGATGATAATGTAAGATAACAAGTCCAACAATCCAACAGCCGCTTCACTAAAAAAAGTAGTTTATTTATAATACAAACTGAAAACTGAGAGTTAAGCGCTTTCACCCATCCTAGTGGGCTTCATCAGAACAATGTATCAATTCAAAAGGCGTCTTGCAGTTTTTCCATTACAGGGAGTAAAGTATATAGTAATAAGCTTATTTAACTAAACTATTATGAATCTAACGGGAATTACCATACTCAAACACTTTTAATTTTTTTATTTTTTATCCCTTTTCCTTTATTTTCTGTCCTCTCACTCTTTCCTTTTCAACAGTAATTTAGTAACTGAGTAACTTTAACAGAATGAGTCTGGTTTGATGGTTGGTTTGACTGTTGGGAAATGTGTGTGTGTAGAAGGGTTTACTATTAAAATGTTGAAAGGCACTACGTCGACTGTACTGTAGTCGAACACGGAAGTTCAAAAATAGTAATGTCGACAATCTAGGAATGGTTTTAACATGGGTTGAGGTAGGTGTTCAGTATTATTCAGAACTACAAACATCTCTCCTACCTCGACCCATGTTAAAACACAGTCCTAGATTGTATTTTTGTCATCGACATTACTATTTTCAAACTTCCGTGTTCGACTATAGTACAGTCGATGTAGTGCCATTCGACATTTCAATAGTAAACCGTGTAGAAGGGAATGTTAAAACTCTTTACTGTTTTAATTTTTAATATTTAACATAGTATTTGCATATAGTGTTACTGACAGTGGGGGGATATAGCTAAAATGTGTGCACCAATGTGTTTTTAATCCCCCTTTCTTTCTGCTGATGTTATTAAGGTTGTATAACTTTCCCCTGCTTATTTAATGTTAAAAAAGTCTTTCAGTTAAAATGTGGCTTGCAGAATGTGTCCACAAGCCTTCTGTGTTTAAACACTTTTTTAGTCTATTTTCCCACTAAATTACTTCAGAAGAGTTTACAAAATGCTTTCAGCTTGCCTCAAGCTTTTATGTGTCTCTGCTTCATACTACAGGGGAGTTTACAAAATGCTTTCAGCTTGCCTCAAGCTTCTATGCGTCTCTGCTTCATTCTGAATCCTTCCTGAAAAGCTTCTGCATCAGAAAGGAAGTGCAACATGACCTTTGACCCCCCCAAGAAGCAGGAAGCTTACAGAACACAAAAAATGATAGCTAAAATGGACTTTTAAATGCTCTAGCTTTTAAAATGATAGTTTCCAGTATTGAAGACAAATTTAAGTAGTGCAATTTAATATAATAGTAAATCAGTGGACTTGTGAATGACTTATTTTAGCTATATACAGCTGGAACATCTGTTTAATTATTGAAAGGGGAACAAGTGAAATGATGCACACAGGGTATATATTTTTGATGTGGAACACACAGAGGTGCTCTCATTAAACCTCAAACACAATACACAAATGTAAAATTAATAGCTGAGTGGAAATTTGTGTTAAATATTTTCAGCATTACTACAGAGTATCCTGTTCCCTATGTAGCTGGCACACTGTTTTTTTTTTTAATGTAATTCTGAAGTTTTTAATGAGTATTATTCACAGTGGAAGCATTTGTTTATACTAAATAATGCTTTAGCACCACTTTATTAGACAGAAGACTCAGATATGTGTTTTATATAGGGAATAGTGGAATAATATAAGTTGAAAAACACATACAATTTTATTAAGCTAACATATTTCTGCACAAAATACAGATATTAGCAGTCTGCTTTATAATTCAGCCTTGTTAGATAATGAATATGAATGTAAAGAACCAAAATCTTTGCAGGCTGTTTTCACAAATTTGTAGTCTGTGTGAGAAATTAGATGATAATTTGTAATCAGTTATGAGTTTTTTGCAGTGAATGTGGTGGGAATGTAAGTAATTTACATAGGCAAAATATTAATATAAATACTGGTTCATGACCTCTTTACAAAGTGTAATAAGTACAGGTGTTATACAATGTTGTACATATAGGACATGAGTGCTATTGTGTTTAAGTTACAGGCAGATGTGCCTTAAAAAGACATTGTTTACTCATAACACAGAGCTTCTTAATTCTTATAAATATTTCAAGTATTAAGAATGGTTTGAGCATATCTTCAATATGACAGTTCATATATAGATAAATGTTATGTGTAATTAATTCTGATTATAAATGAATAGTTATTTAAAGTTCTTCAATTTGATAGGTCTTGTTATATATTAACCTTGTGTAGCTTTTTTGGTTTGTTTTCTGGTAATTTAACATCTTCTTAAAAAGTGTAAAATATTTAGAAAATTTCAGTTTATGTACATAGAAATAGTAGCAACAATGAGCTATAGTGTTGTTAGTAAGCAGCTTGTAAGAATTTTTCTTCAGACCTGGAATATTTTATTGCATGTTGGAGGTTAAAAATGTTTTTATTTCAGAATTTTTCATATTATTCTTAGTGTCCTTATTATGTTTTTTCCATAACAAATTGATCTTTTGTTAGTGTAATGGGTTAAATAACCCCTAAAAGATGTATAATTTAACTCTACATAAAGCAGACATTGTTCTTTCTACAAAAAAATAATTTATTGACTAAAGATTTAAATAGATTGTTGTTAAAAGATTATTCAGTTTTAATTGGCTCTCAGTTGGTTCAAAAAGAAGAGGTGTTTTTATTCTATGGAAAAAAATGTCAGGTTTACCTAGAATAGTGGATTCCTATTCTGAAAATAATTGTATGCAGGGATTGGTGGTAATAGAAATTAATAAAACTGCTATACCCTTTTATATTATGGTGAAATATTATGATTATTTTAATAACAGAAAGTCAAGCCTGAGTAACAGCAACTTATTGGATAGATTTTGAACAAAATATACATAACAAACTATCAAAGGAACAGAAAAGGAACATTGATACGTCTTTTTTCATTTAAGGAATTAAAAAAAAAAACAAATTAAAAATCTTAAAACTAATAAAGCACCAGGTATGGGATAATTCCTGAGCTGTATAAACTTTTACCTGATAATATTTTAAAAACGTTTTAAATGCTTTTGAAGAAGTTAAGAGTATATCTAATATCCCTCCCATCATGGAGATATTCTCTTATTGCACCCATATTAAAATCAGATAAGTACCCTGCACTGTGTTTTTCTTATCAATCTATATCACTTTTAAATATAGACTACACGCTTTTCATGTCTATATTACCAAAAAAGATTAAATCAAATGTTCATTGGTTTAGTAAATGAAGATCAGACTGGGTTTATAATTAATAAGAAAGTTCAAGACAATATAACAAAACTAATATAACAAAACTCTTTTCTTTGATTGATATGGCAAACAAAAATAAAAAAAAGAGTTATCCATAATACATGTCGATATGGATAAATCTTTTGACAATGTGAATTGGTCATACTTGCTCAGAGTACTAAAGTTAATTAAAAAGCTTTATGATAACTCAATTTATTTTGTCAGAATAGGCTCCTTTATATCTAACTCCTTTGATATCTTAAATGGTTCAAAACAGGGATACCCTTTATCCCCTTTGCTAGTTGCACTCATTATATTGCCATTTGCTAGCTATACAATATCTAACATAAACACTAAAGGTTTTAAAATAAGTGAAGCATTTTTTTCTAAAATTCAGCTTTTTGCAGATGACATTGTGCTCACTAGTGGCAATATTGAACTCTTGTTGAAACATATAGTTTGCTCTGTAGATTATTCTGAAAAGATTTCAGGTCTGAAAGTTAATCACAATAAAACCTTGCTTATAAACAAAGGGATAACTACTAAATTAAACTCTTACAAAACATTTGGCTGGGACAATTTACAGTTAAAAACTTAGGAATTACTATTGAGACTAATAATAAAAAATCAGTTTTAGTTAACTACCAAAATCTAACTGACAGAATATCCAAATTAACAGACAATTGGAATAAATTATTTTTCACATTTGAGGATAGACTTAATTGATCAAAATGATAATCAAACCAAAAATCTTATTCTTTAATCAGTCATTAATTCTTCTCTCTTCTAAAAATGTTAAAAAATAAACTCTATTTTACTAAAGCTCTGATGGTATTGCAAAAAAGCAAGAATCTCCTTAGAGTGGCACATCAAAAGATGGGAGGAGGGAGGCATTAGTTTCCCCGATATTAACTTGTATTCTAAATCTGTAATTGTTAAAGTAATACTCCAGTAGATGGAAATCAGTACATGAAAATATACTAATGCATAATAAATAAGTAATAGAAACATATGCAAATTAGGATAGCAATAGCTTTTTGGGGGTCTTTTAAAAGACTATATATATTAAATGAAAAACATAAGTTTACTTTCTACCCCTTTAAAAGTTAATCCAATAAAACAAACGACTAGACCCAAGCGTTAGCAGGTGCTGCTACTTCAAAGATGTAAAATCCAACAAGGACGCTGTGAGACAAGTGTATAAAAAACACTATTTATTCCAGAAGATTAGATAAGCGCTTTCGCATTGCTGCTTCATCAGATCTCAAACAATTAGGCACAGTATACGTCACATTAAATACTCTAGAAAATAAATCAGCAATTTAACAAACTGTTAAAATCCATTAGCATTTTAAAGAAAAACGCTCTCATTGACATTTCTAAAAGGAGGAATCTATTAAACCTGACTTGTGTATATATGATCCACACAACAAATATATGTTAATCAAACATGTATACTGAAATGTGAATTCTAAAAATGATAAAGCAATATTTCTGAAACTATAATAAATATAAAATATTTGCTCAAACTAAAATGATCATATAAAAACTAACGTTCCAAATACACAGTAAGAATATATATACTAATTAAACCGTTCATATTAAAAGATTATTATTCAGAATGTATGTGAAATGAAAATGCATATATGAAAAAATAGCATGGACCAACTCAATAAAGAACCTGGATTACGTAATATTATTAAAATGAGGCAAAAAAAAAATTATATATATATATGAAGAGTGTGATACAATAAACTGCACATGCTGAACAAAGGGTGGAAATATATGAACCAGGTCAACAAACACTGGCTTATGAATGAAGATGGTAGTATGAAAAGGAAAAGTAAACATATCCTATGCTGTCCATTTATTTAACATTTCTTCTTTGCTTCAATTTAGGTCTGATTGAGGCTCTTTGATTTAAACCAGAGCCTCTATCAGCCTTCAGGGTCATTATCCATTCCGTTTCTTTCCCTTCAGTGTATGTTCTAATGTCGCCACCTCTAGGGTTGGGATATATCACTTCCAAGACTTTAAAATAAAACTTATGTTGTGAGTTTGTCAAAGTAATATGCTTGGCCAAGGCATTATGTAAACTACCCTTTCTCATATGGTAGATATGCTCTCTCATTCGGTCCCTAAGTGGACGGTTGGTTTTACCAACATAGAATGAGGAGCAGAGTTGACATTTGGCCACATAGACAACGTGTGATGTCATGCAATCAGCTGTGACAGAAGTATAATAATGCTTATGACTATCTGGGTGGAGAAAACCAGGTGTGCTATCTATGTAGCAACAAAAGTTGCAATGTCCACATGGTTTCGTATAGCCATCTCTCGTGTTGGTATGAATATTTGTGGTGTAACAAAGCCTCCTTTTTAGATTGTTCTTATTCCTATATACAAATCTGGGTTGATCTCCAACTATATTTTTAATGTCATCATCTACATGCAAAATTTCCCAATGTTTGCCAAATAATTCTCTCAATGAAAAATGATCAGATGAAAAATAAGTACAAAACCTTGGGTATTGTATAGCATTTGTGTTGGAAACCCTGGAAAGGGTTGAATCATATGGTCCAAAGTATGGTAAACCTGTACTAGATCTTAATTTAGATGCATCACTGAGGTGTCTATTGATCTCTTTATTACTATAGCCCCTGGAAGAGAGTCTATTCCTTAAATCATTCAACTCTATTTCAAACCCAGATCCCGTAGGATTGAGTCTGGATGCTCTGATGGCTTGACCTCTCATAATGTTCTTAAAAACTTGAGGTGGATGCATGCTTGATCTAAGCAAAAGATTGTTGCTGTAGCAACTTTTGCGAGAAACTCCTGTGTTAATGATATTATCATCAAGCCTCTCTATATACATGTCAAGGAATTCTATCCTATATTGTGAATGTTTCATTGTAAATTTAAGACAGGTGGTCAGGGCATTCATAGTAGTGTGCATTAACTCTAGTTGTTCCAAAGTACCTCTCCACAAAATAAATAAATCATCGACGAAACGTCGATAGAAAACAACATGCTGTTCGAACAACTCCTCTTTAAACAGAATATGCTCTTCCCAGTGAGCCAAGTACATATTGGCGTAGCTATTGGCACATGGTGTGCCCATAGCTACGCCATCTTTCTGTCTGTAAACACAATCATTAAACATAAAAAGATTGTTTTCCAGAACTAACTCAAGGAAACAAGTTATTAAATCAATCTTCATAGGCGTGTAATTACTGTGTTCCTTAAGATAATCAGTGACATGTGATAGCCCTGAGCTATTCGGTATAACTGTGAATAAAGACTGAATGTCGAAAGTGACAAAGAAATACTCAAATGTGATGGTCCTGTCTTTGGTACAGTCATACAAGTCAAGTAGGAACTATTTGGAGTCCTTTAAAACAATGTTGTTTAAATTTAACACTTGTCTAAGATGTTTCTTAACATAAACAGATAAGTGCTCAGTCACCCACCCTCGACCTGAGACTATCGGTCTCATGGGTGGGTGAACCGAGCTCTTATGTATTTTCGGGAGGCCATGTATAGTTGGTATCATGGGATGGAGGACAACAAGATATTCATATAACTCCTTATCTATCAGCTGGCCCGTGAATATATCATGTATGGTGTCGTGCACATATCTGATCGTAGATTCAATGTCCTGTGGTGTAATTTGTTCGTAGAAATCATCACCTAACATGGATATCATTGATTCCATATAGTCAGAGGTGTCCATAACAACTACCTTCCCGCCTTTATCTGCGGGTCTAATCATTATGTTTGGGTTGTTTTGTAACCTCTTAAGGCTGGCCCTTTCTCTATATGTAAGATTATCTTTTCTAAAATCTTGCTTATTTATTCTTCTACTCTCATAGTAACTATAAAGTTCTTCCTCTGTCAGTCTCATATATGCCTCTACTAAGGGGTGGTTAGTGGGTGTAAAATCACTAAGATTTTTAAATTTAAACCCAGTATTGCTCTGAGTAGTGTCTTTAAACATGTATTTGAGCATAACGCTTCTACAAAATATCTTCAGATCTAAGATGGTTTCTGTCAACTGACTCTGGGACCTGGGTATAAAATTTAACCCTTTATCTAATAAATGAACTTCATCTACAGTTAGAATGGAATGAGAGATGTTGTGAACTAACGTTTGCCCGTCCACATTTTCCTCAGCGTCTTCTGAGGTGTGTATTCCTCCGACAACTTCCTCTTCTGTCTGCCCCTGCTCACAGATCGGGAGCGATATATGTTTTTCTCTGTTCTGACTGGGAGGGGAAAAGAAAGATGTGGAAGTGTGTTGGGGGTGGGGGCTGAATTTATAGGAGTGATTTTCGGTCTCACTACAGGTCCACTATCTAGGTGTGAGGGTTTAGATTTCTCTGTTTGTTGTTTAGATGCATCATTAAATACATTCACATCTGGATACAAATTAACATTAGCATTCGTAGTAGCATGTACTAGGTGTATGACATCTGTTGAATCATTGTCAAAATCAGAAGGTACAGCATTATGACATCTGTCTGTGTCAGAGGTAGATACAACATTACTTAAACTGTCATTATTAACAGGTTGTTGTGTATTAGAAAAAACAGTTTGAGAAACAGTTGGGGAAGCAATGACATCAGTTCTAGAAACATCACGCGTTCCTAAAGCATTCATGCTAGATGTTACAGTCCTGGCAGCATTGCCTTGTTGCAAACTGCTAGCAGTATTTCCTGTCTGTGCCCTGCTCGTTTCGTTTGAATTAAACCTGGGCCACACAAAGATGTTACCATTTTTAAAATCATTAGTATCCCTGATGACTTTGTGTCGTTTTTGTTGAAAGAGTTTTCTTTCAAAAGCTGAGATGCTATCTAGCATATTCTCAAACAGTGGTAACATTATTTCAGAAGGAAATTCATTAAATAAAGTACATTGCTTGTCACTAATTTCTTTCGTTAATTTAGCCTCTTCAGGCTCAAAAAAGTCAATCAACAGCTTCAGGTAACTCCGACTCACCTCCATGTTCAAACGCTGCCATTTAGCTAATAGTTCTGGATAGTCCCTGCCCTGACTAGGCATAGTAAAAACTCGTAGGCCTCTCGGTATAATATTCCGGTCTAAACACAATTGAAAATGTGCACGTTGCGTTTGGAGGCTCTTTAGCTTGGTAAAATCTTTTTCTACACTTTCCAGTAACATATGCAATTTGTTACTATCGAAGTTGTGTCCCGAAGCATCAGTAGATGTTAACTCTGCATCAAAAAACCATGCAGTATGACCGATGCCTCTGAGGTGCTGTTGAAACCTCTGTTCAACTGTGTGATTCGCCGTAGCTACGTTCCCATGATGTTCATCTCGGGGAACGTAGTCCAATTCAATATCCGCCATGTGTAAACAAATAACAAAAATAAAAGAGAAGCGTCCTGCTCCTATCAACAAGAATGAAGTAAAACTGTGAAAATATGCTGAATAAATAAATCCTGTCTTGTTGTAGGTTAGCGCTCGGGTCTATAAATGAAGAAGTAATCCAATAAAACAAACGACTAGACCCAAGCGTTAGCAGGTGCTGCTACTTCAAAGATGTAAAATCCAACAAGGACGCTGTGAGACAAGTGTATAAAAACCACTATTTATTCCAGAAGATTAGATAAGCGCTTTCGCATTGCTGCTTCATCAGATCTCAAACAATTAGGCACAGTATACGTCACATTAAATACTCTAGAAAATAAATCAGCAATTTAACAAACTGTTAAAATCCATTAGCATTTTAAAGAAAAACGCTCTCATTGACATTTCTAAAAGGAGGAATCTATTAAACCTGACTTGTGTATATATGATCCACACAACAAATATATGTTAATCAAACATGTATACTGAAATGTGACAAAGCTGTGTAGGTTAGCGCTCGGGTCTATAAATGAAGAAGTAATCCAATAAAACAAACGACTAGACCCAAGCTTTAGCAGGTGCTGCTACTTCAAAGATGTAAAATCCAACAAGGATGCTGTGAGACAAGTGTATAAAAACCACTATTTATTCCAGAAGATTAGATAAGCGCATTGCTGCTTCATCAGATCTCAAACAATTAGGCACAGTATACGTCACATTAAATACTCTAGAAAATAAATCAGCAATTTAACAAACTGTTAAAATCCATTAGCATTTTAAAGAAAACGCCTCATTGACATTTCTAAAGGAGGAATCTATTAAACCTGACTTGTGTATATATGATCCACACAACAAATATATGTTAATCAAACATGTATACTGAAATGTGAATTCTAAAATGATAAAGCAATATTTCTGAAACTATAATAAATATAAAATATTTGCTCAAACTAAAATGATCATATAAAACTAACGCTCCAAATACACAGTAAGAATATATATACTGATTAAACCGTTCATATTAAAAGATTATTATTCAGAATGTATGTGAAATGAAAATGCATATATGAAAAAATAGCATGGACCAACTCAATAAAGAACCTGGATTATGTAATATTATTAAAATGAGGCAAAAAAAAAAAAAAATTATATATATATATATATATATATATATATATATATATATATATATATATATGAAGAGTGTGATACAATAAACTGCACATGCTGAACAAAGGGTGGAAATATATGAACCAGGTCAACAAACACTGGTTTATGAATGAAGATGGTAGTATGAAAAGGAAAAGTAAACATATCCTATGCTGTCCATCTTCATTCATAAGCCAGTGTTTGTTGACCTGGTTCATATATTTCCACCCTTTGTTCAGCATGTGCAGTTTATTGTATCACACTCTTCATATATATATATATATATATATATATATATATATATATATATATAATTTTTTTTTTTTTTGCCTCATTTTAATAATATTACATAATCCAGGTTCTTTATTGAGTTGGTCCATGCTATTTTTTCATATATGCATTTTCATTTCACATACATTCTGAATAATAATCTTTTAATATGAACGGTTTAATTAGTATATATATTCTTACTGTGTATTTGGAACGTTAGTTTTTATATGATCATTTTAGTTTGAGCAAATATTTTATATTTATTATAGTTTCAGAAATATTGCTTTATCATTTTTAGAATTCACATTTCAGTATACATGTTTGATTAACATATATTTGTTGTGTGGATCATATATACACAAGTCAGGTTTAATAGATTCCTCCTTTTAGAAATGTCAATGAGAGCGTTTTTAAAATGCTAATGGATTTTAACAGTTTGTTAAATTGCTGATTTATTTTCTAGAGTATTTAATGTGACGTATACTGTGCCTAATTGTTTGAGATCTGATGAAGCAGCAATGCGAAAGTGCTTATCTAATCTTCTGGAATAAATAGTGGTTTTTATACACTTGTCTCACAGCGTCCTTGTTGGATTTTACATCTTTGAAGTAGCAGCACCTGCTAACGCTTGGGTCTAGTCGTTTGTTTTATTGGATTACTTCTTCATTTATAGACCCGAGCGCTAACCTACAACAAGACAGGATTTATTTATCCTTTAAAAGTTAAGTTCTATCAATATTCAAGAGATTTATGAGCTCAAATTATCTAATCAAATATCTAATAATATTATTTCCTATAGCTTTCACAAATGGATACTTAATATCTTTTAATAAAAGGAAATGTTTGATTTAAAAAGTAGTAATTTAATTTATCGTCATCAGTTTCTAAATGGGAATAAAATAAACTAAGCTGATTATCTAATTGCTAGATACAGTCTGGAAAAATAGTAGTTGGCTAGATATGCAGTCATGTGAGCAATATATTTAAGACAAAATTAAAATAACATCAGACATACAAACTAAAACTATTCCAAAAAACCCTAGACTTCTTTTCTAATATAAATAATAAGCCATATAAATGAAAGTCATACTTGTCAATCATATATAAGATTATTAGAATTTAATCTGTTCCCCTGAATTGTCATACAGGAATTACTCAACAAAAATAAATAATAAATAAATAATAATAAATAAGTAAGAAACTATACTTAAAATCTGCAGGAAAATAAATGTCCTTTCTATAGTGGAAGATTTATGCATAGAAATTTTTACACAGAGTTTTTCTAACACCCCACAAAACTGCTGTTATAAATAAATCAGAAAAAAATAAAATGCTGGCGATGCAATGTAGCCCTTGATGCAGATTGGGTATATATGAACATAGAATGCAACATAGTGTCATCTTTCTGGATTGATTTTCAAAATTTCTGCAAAGCATTGTGGTCAGACAATTGTACTATTGCAGATTCTTTAGTTTTGTTCAATGCTCCAATCGCAGACATTATTCCAATGTCACAAATCCCTCTTCTTTGGTCTGTCCTAGCTACTGCTAGGAAAGTTAAAACTAAAAACTGGAAATGCAAAACTACTCCTTTTACTAGTGAATTTATCTGTCTAGCCAAATCTGTTTGTAAAAAGGAATCATCCACCATAAAAATGAGAAATGTAATTCAGCAGTACATAGCCTAGCAGAAATGTAATGATCTACTAGAAAAGAACTAATGGTGTTGTGTATATAATTCTTGTTATGGACTTTTGTATATAGTTTTGTTTTATTTTATTTCAGATTGTTGAATTATTGTTGGAGTATGTAAAATCAAATAAAAACTTTAAAAAAATCACTCGCTGTTGTTAAATACAGCTCAGCTACTGAATGGTCTGAAGCACTTTTTAATGCTGATGTACACTCTCTATGTTATGCTGTTATCATACACTGAGTATATAGCAGTCTAAAATCCCTCTCAATATGTATAGTGTTGCTGGTTACTTTGTTTTGTTATTGTAGCCTATTAGTACTGTGAAGAAAATGAACTAGCTGGATTACCGGAATAGCTTTAGAATCATTTACTCGTAATACTCCCTCCATACGTTTGCCATCAGGTGTCTTAGAATTGAACCACCTCCTAAGCTCCTAACTGGGTTAAAAAAAAGAAAAAAAAATACTTGAAATGTTGTACAATAAGGAGAAAAATTGATAGGGACATTTTATCTCAAATTTCAAAGTAAGAGAGGTTATTTATGTAAAAATATTGCACTGATTTTCAAATCTCAAAAGTATCCATCTATATTTACTTGCAATTTTTGCTCCCTGAACTTGATCCTGCTTTCCCAGGATCTGTCTCCAACATTAATGAGAAAGTCAATGAGATTAAGGAATAGCTACTGAGGTTAACAGAGGTTTAAGCTGATAAGGATACGAGCAGGCTGTGAAGCTGATGACTATTCATTTTACTGGAGAAATAGAGAAAGAATGGGAAGAAATTATAGATTCTCACATTTGGAGATATAGATCTATGTGCAAAATATCTGTCAGAGTTAGAAGACATATTGGTTCTACTTGAACTATTTGTACTAAGTAATATAATAAGGGTAACTTAAGCAACATTCGAGTTTATATAAAGAATAGATGTTTTTGACCTGTTTGAATTTTGTAACATGTAATGAACCATTAATTATTTGGAAATATAATGTTCATTGTGATTTTCTTTCTTTATTTATTTTAAGTATTATTACTGCATGATATTAGATGAAAGTAAACAATTTATCTGTGAGTATTCTGAAAGACACATGAGCCATTAATCATATGGAAATTTAATACTGAAGAGTTTGTTACTGTGGAAATTAAAAGTAATTATTTAACTTGGGTATAGATACAAAGGAAAAGTATAGTAAACTTGTCGATTAGGATTATGCTCATGAAGAGAGTAGATATACTAGTGATTTGCATTAATTATGTTCTAGCAAGAACAGGCAAGTTTAATATGAATTATCTAGAAATAAGTATAGTTTGTTTACAGAGATGTGTTGTAATATGACTGACAAAAGCTGAATTTTGACAATTTTAAAGAAGAATGGAAAAAAATAATTGATGGTAAATATTTTGAGGATCTGTCTAAAAATAAGTCAAAATTGGATAATTGGTTGCCTTAGTCCTAATGAGTATGCCATGTTTGCTGTAGCTGACTATGACTGGAAGAAGAAGAAGAATGTGGAAGATATGAGATGTGTAAGATTTACAACAGTTATGCTTACTCTGCTTTATTGACTAGATATAATGGTCTTACTGAATATTTAGCTAATATCTGAGTTAATGTTAGTAGGGCCCTTCATACCTGTCAACCTGCAGACATTGAAAACAAGAACAAAAGCCATTGAAAAATAGAAACATCTGCTTAAAAATGTGGACACAATTAACATAAATTTTGAATACCAAATAGCACTTAATCTTTCTGCTTCCAGTAGGCATGTGAAATATTAGTCAGATACAAAAATTAAAAAAAAAAGAGAGTGTCAAAAATAAAGTAAAAATATAAGCACATTATAAAAAATGTAGTGTAAAAGCTATAGACTTTAATGAACAGTATTGCAAAATTTTAGAATGTTATTTTTTTTTGCTTCTGAAAAAGAGAGATGCAAGACGTGCATCCTACTTCTATAAATATTGTTGCTACTAGTATGTTGGTCACATAATGTGGTTTTCTAAATATTAGACAGCTTCAAACATCACAAATGAACTTATCTATACCAACTATGACTTTGCCATACCCTGCAGAAAAGGGAATATTCTGGAAAATGGCATTCTCAGACTTACTATATGTTAATCCTTTTTTGGCCATTCAGTCTTCATGTTTTGAGACTTAATGTAGTGGGTCATGACTTTTGAAAATGGTTATCCTTTCAGATGGTGAGTAACAGAAAATAAATAGCTACATTAAAGAAGTGTTTTGGGCTCATTGCACTAGATAATCAATTTTTGGAATCTGCTGCATGTGTACCTTCTAACGTCACACAGACTTCCATGTATCTAGCCAGTATTTTGCCTTGGGCATTAGCTTAATAAAAAATGTACTGTTAGCCACATGTGAATATATCTTTTGAGAATGTGAAAGATGGCATGAGTACTTGAATGGAGTTGAGAATTTCTTATGGAAAATATAGTATGCATAGATCATAATAGCAAGAGAGTTAGTCCTGCATAGACATGGCAACCAAGATTGAGTGCCTTGGTATGAGTACAGGGCAGTGTGACAGGTGTTCATCTTCTAGCTGTGTGTGAATGAAGAAGGTGAACTAATTATGCTGAAAACACTTTCAGCACAACTGATATTTCCCTTGTTTACACTGTTGTGTTAATGTGGATAATAATAATACTCAAGTTTCAGGTGATGTAGAGGTCTTCTCCACATCTGGGTACAGGGAACCTTGGCCCTGAAAAAATAGTTTCTGGTTACTGAAAGTGGACATTTCCACTCATATTTTAACACATTTATTTATTTATTCATTCATTTATTTATTTGACATTTGTTAACTGGCTTGGTCTGACTGGGCAGATACCCATTTTCAGTAGAGACCTGTGGAGAAAAGCTCTGTAAGATACATAACATAAGTAAATCTTAAAAATAAAATCACAATACAGTTAAAAAGTAAGCAAATACTATTACAATGCATCCATGGAAAAAACAGCCAGAAATAAAACATTGTATAATATAACTTTTATATAGTTCAAGTAGATTTTCTTACAGATGCAAGGCATCAACAGTGAGGTGTAAGGCATGCTGTTATGTTTGGTCATCGTAAATAGAGATAAGATACAGTAAGGGAGTTGGCTCATGAGATTTTGTGTTAAACTAAGTCACTGTACAGTTACATGCTGGTGGCTCATTACTGACTTGTAACAGATTCAAGTCTGAGAACAGAGTTGTATATTCTATTCTATGGAAGTAAGCAGAGGATGAGAGAAAGGAGGGTAATAGAGACTGAAGGTGAGCATTTGAATGTAGGGATAAGTGATAGTAGAGTAAGGGGAGAAGAGGTAGATTAAGTAGGGTCAGAACAAGAGCAAGTCCTCCAGTTTAGTAGATTTTCTTTTAGTGAGAATGGTTATATTATGTAAAATGTTTAAATGAATTTCAAATCTCAAAAGTAGCCAGTGTAAGCTGTTAAAAAAAGGATTCCTTTAATAGTTAAATATATGGTTGATTGAATCTATCCCCTACTACCAGAACTATTTTGAACTGGTATTGTCTACAATTTAAGTCACATTCTTAGCTTATTTTTTCCTGTTTTTTTCATCTGTTCCACAGTGTGTATCTTACCACCTATCTCATTAACTTTGTCTCCATCATCCCTAGCTTTATCAAATGTCCTGCCTTTGCTGCCCAAGTTTCTCTACCATACAGTAGTACTTGTCGCACCACTTGACTAAAATAGGACTACTTATACTGGAAGGACCTCCTTTGACCATTTCTGGCATATGGTAGTAAACCCCAGTAAACATTGGGGTTCCACAAGGCTCAATCTTAGGTCCCCTTCTTTTTTCTTTATTTATCAATGACCTTCACTTGAATATACCCCAAGCCATCTGCATTCAATATGCTGATGACTCAACTTTAATCTGTGCTGCTAATAATGTTTCCTCCCTCCAGTCCCTCACCCAAACAGTCTTCCATAATGTAGAAAAATGGTTTATGGGACACTCCCTCCTTCTTAATCCCCAAAAAACAAAACTTCTTCTCTTTACTCCTACGCACAAATCTCCAACTCCTTTCTTCACCATCTCCTCTAATAATGCTACCTGTATTAACCCAGATATGACCACTCACCTATTAGGTGTAACTATTGATAACCGTCTTAATTTTGATGACCATATTAACAACACCATTAAATCGTTTAACAAAAAAATAGGTACTCTCTACAGAATTAAACCCTTTCTTACCCCAGCAGCCAGAAAAACCGTGGCCCAGACCCACCTGATCTCCACCCTTTTCTATGCCTCTGCTATATATACTAACTTATCTAAAAATAACATTACCAAACTCTCTACCTGTTACAATAGCATAACTAGATTCATTACTGCTAACCCCTTCAGAACTCACCACTGTCTCAACCTCAAGCAACTAGATTGGTTAGAACTAAATAACCACATACTCTATCAACAATTACTTATCATTCATAAGTCCCTTTACTTCCCTGATGCTACCCCTAGCCTTACAAAACTAATTTCACCTTATAAAAACCTAGCCACACTACGCTCTGCTAATAAACTCCTAGTAGCCTTGACTAAATCATACAATAAAGCTGGGGACTCATTATTTTCAAACTCTGTTGGGAAAATCTGGAATCAACTCCCTTATGAAATAACTAACCTAGACTCTACATCCCTTTTCAAAAAACATATCAAAAAACATCTTAAAACCCAGTGGCTATGTCCTTGTGCTAACCCCGACTGAAATTACTTCTTCATTATTCCTAACTTCCCCCCTCTCCCCTGACTGTGCCTCTAAATATCATATTTAATTGTTGACAGTTATATCTTTGATATTGATTCTACCATAACTTTGTTTTTTTTCCTCCATGTTATCCCATCTTGAGATTTGCTTCTCTGTTTTTATTAATCTAACTTTAGTATGTTGCATACCTTGTAATGTTATTGTTATCTTGCTGTTTTTCTGTTATCATGCTTTTTGCCAGTTTTTTTTTTGTTAAATTCTTACATAAGTCTACCTTGGTACTTTTTGTATTATGCTTATCATTGTTTTTGTTGTTAATGATTGTTTACTTCTTGTAATTGGAGCTTTTCTCCCCGGGCCTCTACTGAAAACGGATATATGTCCAGTTAGACTAGCCCGGTCAACAAATGTAAAATAAAAAAAATAAAATAAATGGTAGTAAATTTGCTCTACTTCACTTTTCTTGCTTGACTTCACTTTAGTCATCCACCTTCCTTTTTCTACCCTCCATACTCTTACATTTATACACTCCATATACCATCAACACAGTCCACCATTCAGTAACCATTTGAAATGTTGGGACATGCTAGAGTGAGTTCAAAAATACAAATAATAAAACAGTGGACTACGTATAGTAAGTCTGTGATGGCCACTTCCTGGAATATTCCCTTTTCTCTGAGTTATGGCGATCTTGGAGTAGGTATGTATAATTTTGGGGGGTGTGGGCGGGTTTCTTCCCCTGCAAAAAAAGAAGTTTAAAGGAAAAAAGCAATGTTCAAGATTTGTTCTTCTCCTGAGTTTCCAATATATATATATTTTTTCAGTCTGTTGGCACTTCACTTTTCACTAGGAAGCCTCCATAGCTCATAAATGCAAATGCCACTTCAGTAACAAATAGATGTTTGTTACAGCAAGTATATAACCCATACACCTCCCTGGAAATCCAGTTTGTGAAGAAGTAAACTCAACACTTACACAATTCCTCATCCATCACACTTACCAAACTAACTAGTTTAGCACTACTCCAAACTCTTTTCTTTCATATAAAACATTTTATTTTATGTACTTTAAGTATAGCAATGGTAAGTGTATCTGTCAGTTTTCTGTCTCCCATTTACTCCTATCTTTGGTAAAAAAAAAACAATAAAATAAAATAACTTAGCAAATTCTCATTCTTCACTGCTTGCTACATGTCCTATACTATTAACACATGCATTGATGCACAAAAAGAAGTCTGTGGTTGCAGTAAAGAAAACAACTTCATTTATTTCTCTTCAGTGATATATTCCACATTGATGGTGATGATGACCGCTTGATATACATTATGTTTACTGTCTCATAATTTTTTTTGACCACTTATCTTGCTCTCCTTGGTGGAAGCAAGGACTTAGAATCCCTGCTTCTCATACTCCACAGCTTCTTTATGGACATAGGTAGGACACACATCTTCTGTTTCCTACTGTCCTACCCTTCATCTCTGGCTTATAACCTACGGATCTTTAATAATAGCAAAGACAAACATTTTTTGCTTATTTCTTTTCTATATAACATAACGTGTTCAGAGGTAATACATGCTTTTTCCTTTGCTGTCTATTTTTCCATAAATATCCTTTATCTTTCTCACATACTTTCTCAACTTATTTTATTCTTTTAGTGAACTTATTGACTTTGTAAATTGTGCAAACTAGAGTTTTCTTTGCTGTTAGTTCTGTGTATAAAAACTAGTATGATGCTAACATTCAAAATTTCACAGCCCATCCATGCTCTTCTCCCCTTTACAACTACTATATTTTTCACTAGCACACATTAAGGCTTCCTTTCTCCTTATCTCTGCTTTGGCTTTGGATAATAAAAAAAAAGAAAAATACTTTTTTTTTTCTCTCAGCTGGGGTAGAAAGTAAAGCTTCTTTCTGTGCTCATGTTTTCAGGCTCCTGTGCCCTGTTGCCTCACACCTATATTTTTAGCAGCATGGCCACATTAAAAGGATTATTATTCCTGTTGTTGTTTGTAACACTTATTCACCATCACCTTATGCTTAATCTCAGTCTATATACAGCACCGTCTCAAATATTGAAGAAGTAAGCCAAGTTATTTTTCTGTATTTTATTATCAGACAAACTATCTTAGTTTACAGTTGCAATGCACATACACACACACACACACACACACACACACACACACACACACACACACACACACACACACACACACACACAAAGAAAAAAAAACTATTTACAAATTCTTTACTACAAACCTGCTTAACCATTGTGAACACGATAAAAAAATCTATGAAAATATTCCACACCCTTTGAAAATACTTACATGAGGCAATGCACAATAAAATACATCCCTTCTCAGACTATGAATGAAGTTCTAACTCCCATTAAAAACCAAAATGCTTAAAATTGAATTGTTCATTATTAACATTGATAACAAATGGACTCATCTTGTAGCACAAGTACTATTTGTTGCAGTTATGTAAACTTCTACCCTTCAAGCTAAGTTAATGACAGTGTCACCTTATACACAGTCAGCATGATCCTGGAAAGAATTGGAGTGCACCCTTGTTTTATCCAAAACCAAACCAGACAGAAACCTCTCAATAAATACACCATACAGATAGATATAATGACATGTCTCCAGTTAGGTAAAAGTGTATTTTGTATTAGGGTGGAGTGCTAACTTTCACATTTGGGGGTCCCTATATCCCACCCCCACCTGATATAACTTTACTGCATCAAACTCTAAGAGATATGTTTCCTACAGGTTCAAGTCACAACACTATACTTTTTGGAGATTTTAATATAAATGCTTCTGAATCCATTACCCTGATCTGAAGATCTGAATGGACTTCTTGCCTTTACTGGCTTAGATGTAATAGTCAAACATACAATCAAGCCTTGTTATTAACAGACATTTAATTCATGTTTGTGTTAAGTAACCTGTATCATTGTTGCATCCATTTTAGAGTACTCCACAGATGTATTTAGGGTCCATTGTACCATTTACTCTTTTTTTTTTTTTTTTAATAATGCTGCTATTTCTGTCATCCATTATCTGTGAGATATTAACTCCAAAAAGTATGAGTGCAACCTTCTCTTACTTCTGTAAGCCATTGACCAGGAATTAAGAGTACTTAAGATCTAGCAGAGATACCTTTGGAAATTAGATGAGCAGCTAGAAGGCTTTCTGAACTGTTGTGGAAAAATAATGGTCAAATAATAAGATATTATCAGTAAGAGTGTCTAGATCTCTTACAAAGGTGTCTGACTGGAGGGAGGTAATGTTTTGTATGAGAAGTATTTTAGCAGTTTCTGTAATTATTGAAATGTATACACTGCGACACTATCATGCTTGGTTTAATTGTGAGAAATTGATAGCACTATCATATTGGCAGTTTAGGCTTGTGTAGCTTTGAATCATATCCCAGTGTCAGGTGCATGCTATATGAAGTGGATGAGTGGAATGTGCCCTTATGTTTCCTTCATAATGAGATACCCTATATCTGTTTTCGTCATATCCACATGCAATTTATTGCTAGGATCATGGACTGTGTGATCAACTCTGTATCATTAACAAGAGATTGTTGCATACTGCCTCCTGTTTTCTTACAGCATACAGTTTATGTTATTATAGTATTAGACTTTTACAATGGCTTCCATTATATTTCACATTGGAAATAGTAAAATGTGGAACAGTGGCATAATATGTTGTGATACCTCCCACATTTGTGATGTTTCTTAATTTTTCAGCAGAATGAGTGGAGTTGACTGCTATCCAGGATGGTTAGGAATGTGCCATTGTACAGTCCAACATTAAGGAAAGATTGTGCAGACAATTGTTGACATGTTTTTTGCAAATAAAAGATCCACTTTTTCCACTGAAGTCATGCAGAGGATGTCATAACGGATTGCAGGCTAGCAGGACATGAGGAGATGAATGAATTTAAGGCTGGGTTCCAGTTTTCAAAGGATGTTCTTGAGAATTGTGTCATCTTTGGCCTTCACATGTGTTACATACTGATAAGGTCCAGACCTGCTACGTGGCTCCTGGTAGTGAAACTAGACACTTTCTGGGCGCTGTGTTTGGACATATTGTGAATGGTGCAGCCTATTACATGGTGGAACATTGACCAAATGCAGTAATTCCTACCATACCATCACATTGACTTGTGTACTATCCTGTCATTTCCTGCCATACATGAGTCTGATTGTATTAGGGACACACCACACGATGACGCTGCTCTTGCATTTTTTTACACGGGATTTTACATATTTCCGTAGACAATTTAGAAAGTTTTGTTTGCCACACCTATCCATCTATCCATCTCATATAATGTCTGTAAAATATGCTTATGTTTGATGGCAGACTGCATCACAACATCAATCATTTAATACAAATTACAGAGAATGACTTTTATTCTTGGCCATACCAAGGATATTAATGAAACTGAATTAATGAAATGTTCATTACAATAAGGTATTCAGTCAATGATTGATAAAGGGCAATTCCAGTATAAAGAGATACAAATTATAATAACCGGTCTGATACTGCTAAAAATGAGAGGAAGGAGTAATAATTCAGAATAATATGTTAAAAAATTGCAAAAAAAAAGAAATGTGGAAAAAAATAAACTGCATGATTTCAAGTTGTTCAAAGCAGAATTTATAATAGAAGTAATGTTTGTACAAAAAAGTTAAGACTCCTTCTCTAAGTAACCTTCAAACAACACATCTGTTGATTTTTAAGATAATGTTTGGAATTATATATACAGAGAAGAATCATGGCTAAAATAAGTGACAGAGATGTGAGGAAAATTCAATGATACATTGTTAATAAAGTGATTATTATTTCTCTGTTTTATTTATGTATTTATTCATTTATTTGAGTTAGGTCTTTTTTATTAAAATATGTGTATTTTCCAATTGTATTAGACATTTAAACTACATATAGCATATATTAGTCATATCTCTGCCATCACTGTTCCAGGTCTGAGAAGTCAATCCTGACTTTTGGTCACTGACTGAGATATATGCTCTTCCAATGTCTGTGTGAGATTTTTCTATGTAGACATATTTCCTTCCACATCAAGCATCATTCTGATTGGATGGAGTTCATAGGTAGGTACTAGGCTGTCAGCCCTGGGGCCTATACAAGCCCAGCCAAAAAGGTACCCTGGCTTTTGCCACCCAAAAAAGATTTTCCTGTGCCACTGTCGAGCAGAGCCACAGAGGTGATCCCCGGGGTGAATTTCCTGTTTCCCATCCAATCATCAAGATTTTTCTTGAAGAGTGCTAATGAGGAGCTTTGTTTCATATAGATAGGCAGTTTATTCCAGATTATGGGAAGTCTCTGGGACAGGAATCTATCCCTCCGGCATGTTCTGTTTATTGTGGTGACAAGGTTTAGGTTCTTAGAGCGTGTAGCTCGGAGGATTGGGATTTCTTTAAGTGGAGCATGTCCAACAGCTCTGGGTTTGACATAGCTTTGTATGTTAGGCAGAGATCACCTCTGAGTAGGCGATATGCGATGGAGTAAAGTGACCAAATTGCCTCTATATGTATGACACCCTTCTCCTTGTGGTACGGTTCATGGATTTAAAGTGTCTGAGAAGGACCACTTCAGTTATCTGCTTAAAAATAATACATTAAAAATACCACTCTTTAAAGTCCTTTTTTACCCTACTCATAAACTTTTGTTATTTGCCCTCTGTTATTACATTTTTGAATATTATATGAAAATAAGTTTGTGAATATTTATGATTATGTTATATATAATAATGCTAATTATGAGCTTTCTGATTTACTCTTGTTGTCTAAGTAGCACATTTTTGTTATCAGTTAATGTGTGCTGATATTATTAACATCTAGTGTAATGTCACTGAGGGAGTTATTTTATTTATTTATTTGAAGTTTTTTAACTGAGAAACTCCATTGGGCCAAGGTGAGCCCTTTTTCAATGGAGGCCTGGAGAAAAAAGCTCCACAGCAAATTAATACAGTACTAGTTCAAAATTTGCATGCAACAGATAATACAAGTGAAATACCAGGATATGATACAGTATGTTCATAGGTTCATAGGTAGATACTAGGCCATCTGCCCTAGGGCATTTATAAGCCTAGCCAGAGTGTATTTGGCTTCCGCCTCCCTATTAGATTAGCCTACTGTGCCTCTGTAAAGTAGGTCACAGAAGGTACTCTTTTAAGATTAGTTTACTGTGCCTCTGTCTAGCAGGGACACAGGAGAGATCCCAGGGGTGAATTTGCAATTTCCCATCCACGCGTCCAAATTTCGCTTGAAGAGGGTCAGCGAGGGGCTCTGTCTAACATGAATTGGGATTCTATTCCAGAGTGAGGGGAGCCTCTGGGAAATGAATCTGTCCCTCCAGCATGTCCTATTTATTTTTATGCTGAGGTTTAGGTCCCTGGAGCATGTAGCTCTAAGGGACTTGGATTTTTTGAGGTGGAGCATGTCCATTAATTCTGGGTTTGACATGGCTTTGTACGTCAGGCATAGATCGCCTCTGAGTAGGCGGTAAGCAACTGAGTAGAGCTGGAGTTTCTTTAGTCGGGCTGCATAGGACATCGTTTTGTAGCCCATGATCCTCTTGGTGAGGTACTTTTGGGGTCTCTCCAGTTGCTGCAGGTGTCAGGTAAGGTACATCCCAAAAGGGGCATTGTATTCAATTATGGGCCTGATGAGTGACGAGTAGAGGGGCACAATGACCTCTCTTGATCTAGATGCGAACCCTTTTGTGATAAGGTGGGCTATATAGAAGGTCTTTCTAACCACTTTGGCAACGTGATTATCAAAGGAGAGATTACTATCTATGTTGGTCCCCAAATCTCTAATTATTTCTTCTGTACTTAATGGATTACCACCTATGTGGTAATTTGTGGGCACCTTGTTTTTCCCAAAGGGGATGGCTATGCAATTTTTAGCATTTAGCTTGAGGCTGTGGCTCTGGCACCAAGCATCCGTCTCTGTGAGACCCTTTTGGAGGATGCTTGTGTCAGCTGGAGATTCGATTATTGCCCCCCAGTTTGCAGTCATCTGTGAACTTTGTCAGCCATAATCCCCCCGTGTTAGCCTGAACCTCAGAGAAGTATATACCGAACAAGAGAGGTCCCAGAACTGAGCCCTGTGGGACGCCACTTGTAACTGGTTTGAATTCGGACATGGAACCTGTGATTCTGACCATGTGGGTTCTATCTCTGAGCCAGTTTGCAACCCATCTTGTGATATAGGGGTTGATATTTAAGCTGGTAAGCTTATTTATGATGCCCGAGTGGGGTATTGTGTCAAAGGCTTTTGCGAGGTCCAGGTAGGCTGTGTGGACTACCTTGCCCTAATCTATAGCTTTGGTAACTGTTTCAAAGAAATCAACTAGGTTTAAGAGGCAAGATCTGCCCTTAACAAAGCTGAATTGGGTAGGGTCCAGTGTCTGGAGGCTCCCAATGTCTTTGTTTATGAGTTCCATGATAATACACTCCATAGCTTTACAGACCAGACTAGTCAGGCTTATGGGGCGATAGTTTCTGGGGTCCGTTGTGGCACCACCTTTGTGGAGTGGGACCACTGTAGCTGTACGCCATTCTTTGGGTACATATCTTGTAGTAAGGCTACGTTTGAACAGTGACTTAATGTGAGGGTTCAGTTCTTCTTGGAGCTCGTGTAAGACACAGCCTGGGACACTGTCCGTTCCCATAGATGCTGTGTTTTTTCTTTGGAGAGGGCAGCTTTCACCTGTGCATCTGTGATATCAGGAGGTTACATTCAGTTGGGATAGGCATTTGCTCCTTTGGGGGGGGGGGGAGAAGTTTGCGCTGAATCTGTCTGCCAGGATGTTGGCTATGTCTGTAGGTTCGGTATATTTTGTACCGTTATGCAACAATTCAGAGCATATCTGGGAGTTTCCACCCATGCTCCTGACATAACTAAAGAAGGCCTTGTGATTATCTTTAGTGTCTAGGGCAATTTTTCTTTCAAAACTGGCCTTTGATGATTTTATAAGGGATCGAAGTTTCTTGCTAATACTGATCAGAGATGCCTTCCCTTTTTGGGATTTTGCTCTGTCATGTAGTAGCTTCCTCCTTCTGTTGTATAGCTTATTTATGGCCGGGGTCCACCAGACTGGTCTCCTGTTTTTGGGATAGCATGATCCATGCATTCCTGCAGGTGCTCATAGAATGCATTTGTAAAGGATTGTGCGGATTGGGCTGTATTATCCTCTGGCCCAGGGGCTTTGAAGGATTCCACCTCAGTCTTGAGAAGTGCAAAGTTGGCTTTTGAGTAATTCTTTACAGTGATTTCCTTGGCTGGGGGTGGGGACGGGATATGGATGTCCAGGGAAATTTGTTTATGGTCTGATCTTACCAATGAGGGGTTTACCTCTGGTGTGGAATATAGAGTCCCCATGTTGGTGATGACCAGGTCCAATATGTTGTTCCCTCTTGTGGGAGTGGTGACCAGTTGTTCCATTGCATTAGAGTTTATAAATTCAAGGAACCGTTGGGCGAGGGTGTTTGGGTTTGAGTAGTTTTCCCAGTCAATGTTAGGGTAGTTGAAGTCACCCAATAACATAGTGTTTGGAGAGACCTTCATATTCTCCAGTGTTCTCAGGAATGCCAAGTGGGGTTCCTGTAATAGGGAGGGTGTTCTGTAGCAGGCTACAAACTGAAAGGCAGTTTTGCCCGCTGTTAGTTGCACATGGATGGTTTCCGATGCTTCGTGCAGTGCCACTAACCTGGAGGTGTAGGTATCTTTGATGAATATAGATACTCCCCCCCTCCTTTTGTGCTTCGGTCCGAGTTTTGGGGCTGAAACGCATGGTATGAGTTATAACCTGGTAGTGTTGGGGTGCTGTCAGGAGCCTTGAACCAGGTTTCTGTTACTGCACAGACATCGATTTTCTCCATACTGAGGAGAGCCTTGAGTGCGTGCATCTTGAGGTTTAGACTTCTGGCATTGAGTAGCATTACCTTTAGTTTTTTTATCCTTGGGTTGTCTATGGAGGTGGGTTTGTCCTTTGAGCCTTGCCTAAAAAAGGCACTATGGGGGTGGCAAGAGCCTTGGCCAGTATACGAAAGCCTAAGGATGACAGGTGCAAGCCGTCCCTAGCGAAGCAACGTGGCTTGTTGAGCATGTCATCCCAGGCTGACAGACACTGGATCCCCTTTGAATGACACCAATACTTTAGCCAGTTGTTGAAACTGATCATTTTGTCTTTATACTGTGGCATCATTCTTGGCGAGGGAAAGATGCTACTCAAGGTCAGGGTCATACCAGCCTGGGCTACATGGTCAGAGAGCTCCTCTATGTCTCTTTTCATGTAGTCCAGGGAGGTACGTCTCAGGTCATTCACACCAGCATGGACAATGACGGAGTCATACTTGTAATTGCTTTGGAGTGACCTGAGTGCTTGCGTTATGTGGCGGATCCTGGCACCCGACAGGCAGCTTACAGTGACCTTCTCCTTGTTCAGTCTGGTGAGCAGGACGTCAGTGTGCCGGACAATAGAGTCCCCTATAACAAGTGCATTTGGTGTGTTGTTTGGCCTTAAGGGCTGTGACTGTGAGGCACACTGATTTTGTGAGATATGTGATTTGTGGGTATTGCTGAGGTGTGGCTGTTGCTTGAATATCTGCTTAGGAGGTCTTTGCTGTTTAGGCAGATTTTTATTTAGAGCCCCCGAGTATGTTTTTGTGTGTTTATGTGTTGGGTATGCAGATGCAATAGGTCTGTGTGAGACTGGATTTGTGGTGTGGGTGGTTACCTTTTCCTCCTGACTGACTGTGCCAGTCTTGGGTTGAGAAAGCTCTGCCTCCAGTTTGGCTGTGTAACTGCATCTCTCACATGTATTAGAGTTTGTTGGAAGGAGGAGAAGGTTGCCTGTGTACATAAGGCAATTGTAACATTGCCTCAAAATTCCCAGATTCACCAGCTGGACTGGAGAGTAACCTTGAAACTGACCCTTGGACATACCAGATTAGTATAGGGAACTGTTTTTTTACTGATCAGATTAGGGAAGGGAACTGATTTTTCACTTGATCAGGAAGGACCAATTGGGAGTCTAATACTTATGAGAGGTCAAGGAGGGTGTAGTGCTTTAGTTAGTTTGTGTTTCCTTATAAGAGCTGAGCAAGTGCCAGGCTTTAGAAAGAGAATAGAGTGATTACTTTGAGAGTTTGAACAGTTCTAAGGGAAAAAGTGAAGAGCAGACTTTGTGGAGCCTGGAATAGTTTAAACCTGTTTATGTGGCGCTGCCCGACGCTCCTCAGTGTGCAAAACCGCACAAAAAGAGAGTTGTAGGGTTTTAAGAGAGAGAGAGATCAAGGAGTTTAGAACTGACCCAAAATTCCCAATAAAACTACAGCTTCTAAGTAGTAACCCCTCCTCCAGGGACAGGCAGGCTGTTCAGTGTTAACCACTCCCACTGGTGAACACAGAGACTTCCCTTTAGCCCAAGCAAGCACTGGCCTTCTAAAAACTTTCAAACAGTTCAGAACAGCAAATCTGTAACTGAACTTTCTTAACTTTCAGAAAGTGGAAAAAAAGCAAGATTTTTTTGTTTTTTTTTTCTTTTTGTTGTAGTTTAAAGGTAGCAGAGATACACAAGCAGCAAAATAATCACAAAAGTGCAATAAATGACCCCACACTTGAGTGCTAGGCCAAAATCAGGTAAAATGCAGTTTTTAGAGAAAAAAACTATTTTAAATTAAGTGCAACACAGGAAATGCAGTAAACAGGCTCTAGATGTGTTCCAAGTATTGTTAGTGTTACAGATATAAACTTTAGCAAGCTGGAAAATGCCAAAAAGTAGGCGGCAAAGCAGTAAAACTTAACAAAAAAATCAGAAGAAAATACTTAAAATCACAAAAGTGGCTCCTTTTCTTCTCTCAGCATTTTCTCCCCTTGGTAGTTGCTTCAGCAACAACTAGCAAGCCTGAAAAGATGCCAAAACCACGAGGCAGCCGGGTTTTAAGAGAGACAGATCAAGGAGTTTAGAATTGACCCAGGTACAAACAATTGATGGTTAAACAAGAAGTAGCATGAACAGTAGCAGTTACATCACTCGAAGATTCCTAAAAGGAAATGCACAGTTTCTAACTGAATCAAGCTAATGTACAGATCCAGGAGAAACATAGTGTCATTGTAGCTGGTTAACAACTTTCAGCATCAGCTGGAAAGCGTTTTCACTTTCTAATATTTCAGACGCATCTTTACATCCATGAAAGGCAGACGCCATGCTAATACTGAATGTTCAATAAATAATTAAAACATCAGATTTCATTCATTCAGAACCAGAAAAGAACTTCCATAAATCTGAATGAGGTAAAACACTGAGAAAGTGAAGGGTCTTGAGACATGCATTAATGAAAATGCCACAAGAGTATTCCATAACAGAAATTAGATGGATACACAGAAAAATGGTCTTTAATGCTTTACATATAAATAATGAAAATTTTACATTGCTTGAAGCAGCTATGTAATTGTTTATCAAAGTATTTTATTTAGCTCCTGAATGTCAAAGCAGAGGAACTGAATTAATTTTAAAAAAATGGTTTCAGTAATATCGGCTGTATTGCAAGGGTTTGTGATCTGCACAGACACTGATAAAGCCTGGGAATCAGTAAATCCTCATGAAAAAAATGCTTGAACACTTAGTACTGAGGCCTGAGGGTAGTGTTTCTAGTCAGTGTGTAAATTGATGGAGATGAACAAGGTGTCTAATAAATTCAGCAATGCCTAACAGTTAATGCATATCCGTAAGTCCATAATATTAATCCCATTAATTAGTTACACCAAAGAAAGGGCATTTTTCTGTTAATCAGTTTCTTGATGCAAGAATGTGAATCTCATTTTAAACATAAGCTGGACTTCTTTTACATGATATGTCTTCAAGCCAAATGCTGAAAAAATCTTTGCAGTTTGCTGGAATTACCTGTTTCATAATTCTTATCTAAAGAAAGTATACGCACAGATTGACATCAGCACCATTTTTAGCCAGGTCCATTGTATGTGTCATGTGATACGTGAATTAATTCAGTAGCTTCAATGTCAGCATTTTATACTGGTGAAACCTAAAAAACTGCTTTGTAGGATATCTTTTTTTTTTTTATTCTCATTCATTCCTCATCATGAGGTAAGGCTCGGAAAGAGTAAATTCAGAAAAAGAGTGCATATGGTTGTGTGTAGAGGGATGCAGCCCTAAATGTTTGCTCCTCTTGCAAGTGCATATATAAAAGCATTTAAAACAGGCCTAATATGTGAAAATGAGAGGTTTATGAAGTGGCCATAGGATTTAATGTCCAACATCCAGTCAACTGGACATAGTTGAATGGAAAATCAGTACTTTTCTTCAAAACTAATTTTCCTTTCACAGTGCCTGCAGAATATCAAACCTCATGCAGGATATTGGAGTAGTGTTGCACTCACAGCAGGAGGTCTCAAAATAACTCAAGGCAGTAAGGCTGTCAAATGACGGCTTAGCCATAATAATGAAGAGCACCATAGGAGATGTGGGTCAAATAAAAGCCGCTACCTCTAAGCAAGAAGCACAACTTACAGCTCTTTAAGCAGCCCTCACACATCAAAACAATGGTCTATCAGATCAAAGAAGGGTATAAGCTCAGCATTTTTCTATTCAGGAACTGTATAGGAAATCCTCGTGGCTATAGTAGAAGCTAGATGATCCTCAGAATTGGGCCAGGAGGAAGAATTTCAGAATAAATGGGCTTCTGAAAAAAGTGGAGGGCTTAGATTCAGTTGCTTTTATTAAAAGACAACTTTCAAATCTTGGGCACTGCATCCCCATCTATCACTAAAGACCCCACAGAATTAATTCAAGGAACCCACAAATGAGATTATATTATCTGGAGAGGAAAAGCAATAATAAATAAGTCACACACTGGTGATCAGTCAGCAATAATCGGTACTGACCCTGTCTAGCTTGCACCTCATTACAGTGCATCTCTTTATAACAGGAGGAAAGTAATGGCACATTTTCTGCATAAATGTCAAGATGTAAGATACTAAATAGAACTAACATTTCCTCCAACACTACATTGTCAAGTAACAACACACAGATCTACTTTTGCACACCACAAGAGATGGAACAGTTTTTAATAAAAAAAAAAAATTATCATATGCATGATGTGACTCTAGATACTTAACATACTTTAATATTGTATGTATATGTATTGATAATTCTATACGTCTTTGTCAATGACTTAATAATGTGTGCACATCTATATGGTCTTATATATACTAGAAATATGTTAGAATGTTTTGTTTGTATGTCTTGCATATATGTTTCTTTGGAGCTTTTCTCCCCAGGCCTCCACTGAAAATGGACATGTATCCAGTTGGACTATCCCGGTTAACAAATGTAAAATAAATAAATAAATCAATAAATAAATATGCAGGAAAAATAATAAACAACAACCTTCCATTTACACCAATGCACAAAAGAAAAGAGAAAGACCCCCACCATTATCTTCACCGAATAAGTCACTGGTACAAAAAAAGGCAAAGAAACAGGAAGCAGGAAGACTCAAAACTCATATATTCTCCTTACTAGTAGGCAACAACTAGAGATTTGCTCTACTTCTCTAAGCAGAGGGGGGTTTAAACTAACAAAAAGAAAGCAACACGCTACAGCAACAGATCAATATGGAGGAGTTGACAAAAGTGAACCAAATTGTCGGAAGATCCCTTCCCACTGATCAAGTATCTACACAGGTAGAGTGCCTACAGTCAAATACAGAGATATGTTAAACATACTTTGGGGTTTGTGAGTACCTGTTGGAATTCGCAAGTAGGGGATTTCATATTCTGTAACTGTTATGTTGGGTCATTCTGTAATAAGTCATTAATAACAAAAGGATGCAATAATTCAGCCTGGGGGAATACATAACTGTACAGACATGGCTACTTTCACAGTGAGCTAACAGCGCCTCATTGCTAGGCAACACTAATGTAGGTTAGGACACTAAGACTGAATGTTGGGACAGATTGTTTGCTTTTTGTTCTCTTTCATGAAGGACTATTCAGCAAACTTTTGTAAGGGGCTTGACCTAACACTGTTTTGATTGTTTTTTGATTAATTTCTAGACTGCACAGGTGTGAAAAAGCCTACCTGTCAAGTGAATCTTCTGTAAGAAATGTATTTATCTTTTTCCTTAGGTTACTTAATCTGTTTACTAACTTGTAAGAGTCTTTATTTTGTTTACCATATTCTCCTCCCCAATTGCTGATGGTTCAGTAAGGGTTATTTTTTATTTAATAGGATGTAATTTGACAATGATTACTGTTAAAAACCTGAGCAATATTAGTACAACACTAAGGATTGAAGTAGTGATAATCCATCTGTTTTTTCTAGTGATCATTTTTTTAAACAGTATAAGCCTTAACAGGGGACATAAGTGATTCAACAGCTCTGCAATTTCTTACTTGGAATGTGAAGGATGCAACAATAATAATTAAATCAGCAGCCATTTTCAAACATGAGAATCTCTTCTTCTTCTTCTTCTTCTTCTTTCGGCTTTTCCCGGTTAGGGGTCGCCACAGCAGATCACCTGTTTCCATTCCTTCCAGTCCTCTGCATCTTGCTCTGTCACACCAACCACCTACATGTCCTCTCCAACCACAGCCATAAACCTTATCTTAGGCCTTCCTCTTTTCCTCTTACCTGGCAGCTTCATCCTTAGCATCCTTTTCCCAATATACCCAGCATCCCTCCTCAGCACATGTCCAAACCAACGCAATCTCGCCTCTCTAGCTTTGTCTCCAAACTGTCCAAACTGGGCTGAACCTCTGATATACTTATTCCTAATCCCGTCTAACCTTGTCACACCCAGTGCAGATCTTAACATCTTTAACTCTGCCACATCCAGCTCTGACTTCTGCCTTTTTGTCAATGCCACTGTCTCCAACCCATATAACATAGCTGGTCTCACTACCCCCTTGTAGACCTTCTCTTTCACTCTTACTGGTACTCGTCTGTGACAAATCACTCCTGACACTCTTCTCCACCCACTCCACCCTGCCTGTACTCTCTTCTTCACCTCTCTTCCACACTTGCCATTACTCTGAACTGCTGATCCCAAGTATTTAAACTCATCTACCTTTACCAACTCTACTCCCTGCATCCTCACCATTCCTCTACCCTCCCTTTCCTTCACACACATATATTCCATCTTAGTCCAGCTGACCTTCATTCCTCTCCTCTCTAGAGCATATCTCCATCTCTCCAGGGTCTCCTCAACCTGTTCCCTACTCTCACTACATATTACAATGTCATCTGCAGAGAATCTCTATTCTCCACAAATTCTGCTGTTGCAGGAAATTAAAATAAAGCAAGATAACTGTTTCATGAAAAACTGGAAGGTGATAGGGCTCTGTAGTTGTGCAACGAAGACTAATGGGGGTAGCCATTTTGCCGCATCACTCATTGACTAAGAAAGAAGTGAAAGATAGTGAAGGGGGATGGTTTATCTGCAAATGAAGTCGCATTTTGAGAAAATTTTTTTATAGCCATGATGTTGTTGACTCCACACACCTTATAATTTCACACAACTATTGGGTATTCAGTGGCTAAAGTACATATGGAACTATTTGTAGGAGATTTCAACACTGTAATAGATCCACAGAATGATCAGCTTCCCTCAAGTAAAAATAGGTTACCAAATGCCACAACACAGCTGAATAGTATATTACAGGACTTAAATTTAATGGAAGAATGGAGAACATATCATCTGGAGGAGAAAAATCTCACATTTTATGCTCCCATGGGTAGATAGCTTGTAGAATGTACATGTGGTTCATAACTGTGCAAAGACTGCATCAGATCAAGGAAACTAGTCTATTACTAGGCCCATTATCTGATCATAAACAGACATCAATATTATGCTCAAATCTCTAAAATAACAGTAATATACTCTGGAGGTTTGATCCTATACTTCTAAGGGAATAAGACTTTGTGTCTTAGCTGAGTGGTTGGATAAATAATTGGTGGCAATCAACTAAGAAAAAAAGCTAAAGCCTATATTTTGCATGACCATACTTTAAGATAAACTGCAGGAAAGAAATAAGTCAGTACAAAAGCATCATCATCATCATCATGATCACCCTCCTCCCATTTTCTACATGGTGCTGGGCTATCATGTCAATGTTTGCCATCTCTCTCAATTCACTGTCACTCTCCTACCTTCTTCAACACCCATGCCTGACTGTCGCATGTATTCTCTCATACAATCCATCCACCTCTTTGCTGGATGTCTTCATTTCCTCTTGCATTCTTCCTGTCTTTCCCACATCTTATTTATCAGCTTGCCTTCTGCTTTTCTGCACATCTCAAACCACTGTAATCTGTTCACTTTGACATTGTCTGCAATTACAGCTACTTTGGGTTCTGCACTGCTGTCGTCATTTCTTCATCTGTTCCGCAGTGTGTATCCTACCACCTTTCTCAGGCACTTTGTCTTCATCATACCTAGCTTTATCAAATGTCCTGCCTTTGCTGGCCAAGTTTCTGTACCATACAGTAGTACTTGTTGCACCACTGTGTTGTATACCTTACTTTTCACCTTCTTTTGTCATTCTTCTGGCATACACTCTGTGTCAGTTGGCTGCTGCCTATCTGAGTCTAGCTTTGAACCCCTCATTCAGACTTCAATTCACCTCAACCATCCCTCCCAAATACATGAGGCTGTTAACCTGTTCCACTATTTATCTTTCTGTCTCTTTTCTCAGCTTCTTCTGATTTCCCCATTTGCTTCCATTAAAGCTAGCTTATTTGTACTCCGTTTCATCCCATGGGCCTTCTGTTTTGCATTTCATTCCCCTATCCTTTGCTGAAGTTCTTGATCATAGTCTTCCCATAATGCCACATTGTCTGCATACAGCAACTTTGTTGATCTCTCCCATCTGACATGTTCGCTAGTGTAGTCCCTCAACAGTATGAACAGCAGTGGACTCAGAACTGATCAGTGATGCACTCGTAAATCCCTCTGTGGGAATAAACACTGTTTGTACTTGAGTCACTGTGACGTGTACATAGCCTGCACTAATTCTTCCAACAGGACTACCCAAATCAGCTTTCTAAGGACCTTGTGATATGCTTTTGCCAAGTACAGTTGGACTCTTTCCTCATCTTTAGCTTCTGCTCAACTATCTGTCTTACTGTAAACATTGGGTTGGTTGTGCTGCATACCAATCTGAATCCAAGCTGTTAATCTCCCATCTAAGTTTCTACTAAAAACTAATGTCTTTTGGCTTTTCCAGGTTATAGGGTTGTCACAACTGAACTCTAGTCTGGTAATGCTTGGCAGTGGATTTTTTATGGTGGCGAGGTGCCAGCCTGATGCCCAGCCTTCAAAGAAGGCACACTGATTCACACACGCATCTACCTGCATGTCTTTAAATATCACTTGACCGTGGGGAGGACATGCAGACTCCACACAGAAGGCACTCTAGCCGAGAATCGAACCAGAGAACCTCTTGTTGTGAGGCGACAACTCTAACCGCTGCACCACCACAGCCTCTATCTAATCTAAGTTTCTACTACTTTCAATATTTATTTATCAGTCACCCTTTGCAGAACTTTTATGCAGTGTGACAGGAGTTTAATACCTCTATACTGCCCTCATTTCTGGATTTCCCCTTTTTTTGTACACTTGCATTAGTAGACTTATTCTGCAGCCATATTGGATACACCTTTTCCTCCATGCTGCACTGAGTACCCTCACAAGCCATTTCTCCACTGCATCACCCATCATATTGATCATATCTGCCCTGACCTCATTTGACCCCACTGCTTTCCCTAACTTCATTTTTCTTAGTGTTCTTATTACTTCTTCTATGGTGGTCTCTTCCTCAGTACTCGTCTTCTTCTTCTATGGTGGTCTCTTCCTTAGTGCTCTTCTTACTTCTTCTCTGGTGGTCTCTTCCTTAGCACTCATCTTACTTCTTCTATGGTGGTCTCTTCCTTAGCGCTCTTCTTACTCCTTCTATGGTGGCCTCTTCCTTAGTGCTCTTCTTCTTCTGTGGTGGTCTCTTCCTTAGTGCTCTTCTTACTTCTTCTGTGGTGGTCTCTTCCTTAGTGCTCTTCTTACTTCTTCTATGGTGGTCTCTTCCTTAGTGCTCTTCTTACTTTTTCTATGGTGGTCTCTTCCTTAGTGCTCTCCTTACTTCTTCTATGGTGGTCTCTTCCTTAGTGCTCTTCTTACTTCTTCTATCGTGGTCTCTTCCTTAGTGCTCTTCTTACTTCTATGGTGGTCTCTTCCTTAGTGTTCTTCTTACTTCTTCTATTGTGGTCTCTTCCTTAGTGCTCTTCTTACTTCTTCTGTGGTGGTCTCTTCCTTAGTGCTCTTCTTACTTCTTCTTTGGTGGTCTCTTCCTTAGTGCTCTTCTTACTTCTTCTATGGTGGTCTCTTCCTTAGTACTCGTCTTACTTCTTCTATGGTGGTCTCTTCCTCAGTACTCTTCTTAATTCTTCTATGGAGGTCTCTTCCTTAGTGCTGTTCTTACTTCTTCTATGGTGGTCTCTTCCTTAGTGCTCTTCTTACTTCTTCTATAGTGGTCTCTTCCTTAGTGCTCTTTTACTTCTTCTATGCTGGTCTCTTCCTTAGTGCTCTTCTTACTTCTTCTATGGTGGTCTCTTCCTTAGTGCTCTTCTTACTTCTTCTATGGTGGTCTCTTCCTTAGTGCTCTTCTTACTTCTTCTATAGTGGTCTCTTCCTTAGTGCTCTTCTTACTTCTTCTATGGTGGTCTCTTCCTTAGTGCTCTTCTTACTTCTTCTATGCTGGTCTCTCCTTTAGTGCTCTTCTTACTTCTTCTGTGGTGGTCTCTTCCTTAGTGATCTTCTTACTTCTTCTGTGGTGGTCTCTTCCTTTTCTTTTATTTTATTGCATGCTGTGTCTGAGACAGTAAGCTTCTGTAGGGTTTCTTTCAAAAGATGCTGGATGTACTCCTTCCATCTGACTTTGATTTCCTGTGGGCTGGTGAGAAGGTTGTTGCTGGTATCCCTCAGGAAGGGTGTCTGACTGATTTATTTATCTTTTTGTCTTTGCCTTTGAACAGTTCAGTACTGAAGCAATTTGAAAAAATAATTATGAACAGTAAGACTTGTAGGTTAATGTCAGCTACTAAGAATAAGGAAAAAAAACTTACTGCAAAAACTGCAGGTAAGAAAGAGCTAGTCAATGAGATTAAAATGTTAAAAAAGACTATGCTTAAAAAAACTCTCTGTTAAGAAATAATAGAACATGGGAATGCATGAAACTGTACTACTGGGATAAAATGTGCACTTTACAGAAATTTTTGTCCAAGAAATGTGAGGAGCGCAGAAGAAAAATAAGCAGTTATACATTGAAAAATTAATCAAAGTAGTCATAGATCCTAAGGGAGATTAGTGTGATCCTACAAATATATCAAGGTGTGGCTTCAAAATAGAGATGCTGTCAGGAAAGAGAATAAGAATGAAGAACTGCTAAACCAAACTTTAAGGATAAATGTAACAGAAACAGCCATCCATGATCGATGACAGGGAAAGGCTAAGGATTAGATGGGTACACATTAGAGGATACAAACAATTGAAACAACACTTGATTTGCCATCTTTTTCAGTTTTATGAACATTGCACAGCTGTGGGGCAATTTTCTGTGGTGCTAACCAGTGCAAAGTTCTATGCTCTAAAAAACAAATAGACACCCCTTAAATGCAAATAATTATAGACCTATTTCCTTTCTCCAAGTGGATCTCAAAATTTACACCCAAATCCTGGCAAATGAACTATTGCAGATTATCCCAGAACATATAGGTCAGAACCATTTGGGGTTGTCAAAGGAAATTAGGTAGAACCTGGCCTGGTTTGGCTGTAGTATATACAAAGATTTTACAAGAAATAAGCCTCCTTTGTGGAGGTATTTCTCATAGACTTTCAGAAAGCCTTCAACTCGATTCAGGGGAAATTCATATGTTCTGGTATGGAAACTATGCACTTTCTTAGGGATTTTAGTAATAGATATAATGAATAAAAGAACACTAACTTCACTACAAGTGGGAATCTCTTCCTCCTCCTCTGTGGTATAGGAGTGTAAATACTCATGGATTTACATGGCTACTAATATTAAATCTTTGGTACCACTGACGCAATAAATGCAAACTAAAATCACCCACATAAAATCTCAGGAACTACTTTCCTTCACAGATTATGATCATTATTTCATTTACAAAAAAAACCCTTTACACTTAGATATATAGTCAAGGTCACTTTTTCAAACTTCATACCCAAATGTCAAAAGCTAATAGGAAATATTTTATGGGATAGAAGAATTCCACATTTCTGCCGAAGGAAATTGTTACTCATATAATAGTCTTCGAGGCTTTGGCCTTCCTAATTTGGCAGTTTATGGGCAGTCTTGTATAGGGTGGCACTGGTTCTTTCATAGGATAAGAGGTGAATTCTCACCCATTTGGTACCACATTAGAAATCCTTCTACGTGCACAATCCACAATTCCACTGAGGAAGATTCCTTTTTCCATGGTCTTGGGCAAAGGAATGCTCTATGAATTATATCTAAGTAACAGATGGAAAGGTAAGGATAAAACATAAACTATTTCTTACAGTTCTTGTATATGGCATAACTCAAAGATCACAGTGGATAAAAATACAGCTTGTCGATGAAAATTGGTTGAGCAAGGATTATTTTATGTTAAATACTTAGAAACATTTCTCTTCACTTACAATACTCCATTACCAGGTGCTGAGGGTAATTTTCAAAGACAAAAATTACATGGTGGCAATATCTGCAAATCCAAAGTAGCATCAGTTCATATCCCAAAATTACACATCATCCACAAAAGGAACAGAGCATTATAAAAAATCCATGGTACCTCCTCTTAAAGCACTATACAAGACTTACTCAGAGCCTCCTGAAGTTATAACCTATCAACTCTAGCATAAATGGGAACATTTCTTCAATCTTGAACTTAAAAAAAAAAGAATATGTTATATGTCTAGAGTCACTCAATGATTCCAGATTATTTTTGATTTCCAGATTTGCACTTGCAAAATTGTTGTCTGATCGGCAGAACTCCCTTCTTTGGTACGAAAAGCTGAAGACAGGAACATGGGACACTGTTGGAGATGTGTAGCATGGAGTGCAGACTACACTCATGTAGTTTGTTCTTGCCCAAAGGTTGCTTTCTGCAAAGAGATGTAACATGATGATAGACAGCTCCCCAAAGTTCTGGTTACTTGGACTAACACCAAACAACTATACTATCTCAAGCACAATTTTTGTTGGATAAGGAGTGCCATTTCTACATTGATGCAAATGACCTTCAGGTCATGGAAAGAAACTCTGCATAATTGGGTAAATAGCTTCAAAGTACTGAGTGACTGACTTAAAATCTGGAAATGTAGATAATTAGATGTGGAACTTGGGTCCATCACCTTGTATATTTTATCTTATATGTTAAACCAGGAAGAAAGATATTACGTTTATTTTTTCTTTTCTAATCAGTTAACAACTGTTAAGGTAATCTTCAGAACTATATTTTGGAATCTGATATATGCCTTCTCAAATTGAAACACTTCATAAATTATCATTTTAGAGAGTCATCTACTTATTTTATCTTATACTCATACATTAATGAAATAATAGTTTGGCAAATGTAGTAGATTACTATTAAGTTATGTTCTTTGCTTTTTTCTCTCTCTCTCTTTTTTTTTTTTTTTTTTTTTTTTTACAGTAAATTGAGATTTAGATGGATTATAAATTCCTATTGTTTAATAGAAGTCTGGTTTAAGTTAAAAAAAATCAGAAAAAGACAAGACATTCTGATTTTAAATACATTGGTTGAAGTTTTAGCAGAGGTACAGACACTCATACAGCCAATGCTCTGTAGCTTTGTAGGCTGACAATTCATCTATAACCAGATCTATAAATGGACATTTCTTTCTAATTTCTGAAAATGCAAATTAATTTGAATAAATTACATCCATGGAAATTAGAGCTGGTTATACTTATTGTAGACTGCAAAGGTCTCCACTCACTCCCTGGGCTGTATGTGTGGGTACAGCCCCCTATAAAAAAGCAGTTTCTTTAACAATTTCATATATCAGACTACATTTTATGGCCTATTAATATATTTGGATGGTTCTGTTCATTAGAAAAAACACTGTAGTGGACTAAGTTGTCTGTAGGACTTCAGCTTTCCTGTAATCAAAGTCTTCAAAGTTTACTTTTTTGTATAACTTCCACTAGTAAGGGCCAATTAGCCATATCATATGTAGATAAAGCAATAATTAAATCCCAGTTCCCAACTTAATGTCAAACTATGTTGATACTAGTAAGTGTGATAATTATACATGGCACAATAGATTTGAGTTACATGCTAAGAATAAACAGGATGAATAAATTCCAGAAGTCATAATCAGCATCTTATGGAGTCAAGTAGCAAGATTTATACAGGATAGCTTTAATTGGCAGAAGACAGGCACTAACATTTAATCAGTTTATACAAAAGTTGCAATTCTGCTTTTGTTGGCAAAGCTAAGGAGGAAAGACAGTTTCTATTTTTATTTTATTTATCATATTTATTTAGTCTTTTGTAAGTGTATCATGTGGGTAATATAGTGAAACAGATTAGTTGTAAAATAATGCTAAGATATGAATCACTGTACAGAATGTTTTTTGGCTGGCATTATTAATTCCCATCATCTGTGATATGCTTAGCTTTGAGATAACAATACACCAGTAGATGGCATTGAAGCAATGTCTCCTATGTCACATATGCTTTTTTTTATTAACATTATAAATGGTGTTCTTATGATGGTCTGGTGCCTATGTGGCCATTTTTACATAGTTTAATTTTAATATTTTCTTAAATGCTCACTGTTGTTTCTTTTATAAGTGCAGTATATTTTGAAAAAAAATACTTTAATGATTACCATAGTTTAATATTGAAGAGTTTGTTCTGCTTGTACCTTTAGGACTTTATCTTTCATCCCCACAGTTGCCCATCAGCTGCTACTAGCTCCTTTTTTTATTCAATGGGTCCACCGCATCCACCCTACCCTTCCCATGGACTCATCCTGAGCTACGTCAAGCTGGTGAGGAGATATAGGATGCTAGAGCAAAGCTGTTAGAGAGAGGGTGCCCTAACTCTTGCCATCCTGCAGAATCCTTTTCAAGCTTTGCAATTGCTCTCTTCAGGTGGCACATCTACTTTTATATGCATAAGCAAGCATCCAACTTTGCAACTCACAATTTATATAGCAAAGAATTCACCAGGCACTTAATGTTGAATATTACAGTGAGACTGTTCTGCCTCTCAACCCTGCCACCCCCAAATATGATGAATGAGCCCACATTGTCTGCTCACTTCCATCCTCATCCATGGCACCTGAGCCATCTGTTCCACTATCCCAGTTTTCTGTTTTTGTCTTTCTTTTTAAAAGTGTGCTATTTTTAAGATAACTAAAGACCACCTATAAGTAAACTAAAAGAAACAGAATAACCAACACAAAACCAGCAACAAACAGTCCTCAGTGAAATGAAACTAAATAACCAAAAAAACAATACACCTCTAGGACTTGTGCCCCAATGACAAAATCTGACAATAGATGTCCAAATGACAATCAATCACGACTTCTCCAAGAAATAATTCCATTAGTGTAGAAACACACCCTTGCTAAACATTTTGTCTGGTAAATTTAGACTTCATCAGAGCATGGGTGTGAAACTAAATAGTCTGTATTTAAAAAAAAAAACAATTAAATATTTGAAATTAAATAGTGCCATTAGTTGAAGTAATGAAAAAGATAAAAATTAAGAAAAGTTAGTTAAAAGCATTGATTGTGCCCACTATAGAAACATAGTTTCAACTTAAGAAATTAAAGTGTTTGTAATGTTTATAACACAATAGTGACACATTTTCAAAGTTGAGAAGCCTTTATTTTCAAAATACTGACAATCAAAATTTGTCATTCAAACCTGGTTTCTGTGTTGCATTCAAGTGTAACTGCCATATTAGCTCCCTATGCTCTAAATGAGTCTCCCAATCACCACCTCTCGGTGAGACACCTTTGTCAATCACCCCAAATTTATATTTAACTCTGCCATTGACTGAACAAGTTGTAGAATGTTTGTATAAAGCATTTTTCATGCCCATCATTCTGTTATTGTATACATGTCCATAGACTGTCTTTTTTTAAGGGATGTTCAGTCTTCCCTATATAAAAATTAGAACATGAGCAGCGTATAGCAATGTAGACAACACACTTAGAATCACACTTGGCCCAAAAGAAAGACTGCAGATATCTACCTTTATACATAATAGGGTAGGTATCCTCTTCCCGCATATAATTATAATGACATGCTCCACATCTCCAAATATCAAGCATGCTGAAATTACTATTAAAAGCTTTTCCTGTATATTCAAGAATATATTCTTGTATGTGAAGCAGGATGTTGCTCCATGCCATTCCTCCACTCTTGGATCTGTCTTGAAAATGTTCCATTTGTCATAAATAACGTGTTTAACATCTTTACTGATAGAACTTGACCTCAAAATCATGGCCCTTGTAAAAGTTTTGTTGTCCAGTGTAGTATTGCCATTAACTGCTGATGTTTCTTCCTTTCTTCCTAAAATGAGTAAATGTCTGTCCTTTCTCTCTAGTAACACTTCATTTTTGACTTTTCTTATCATCTGAGGTGGGTGTCCTCTATCCAAAAACATGTTAGCTAATTTGTCTAATTCTTCTACAAATAGTAAATCATTGTATATCATTCTTGCCAATCTTATATTTTGACCTTTAACCAAATTGTTTTTTTTTTTTTCAAATTTCTGGGATGATTCTGATTATAATGTAGATAGGAGTTTGAAAATGTAGGTTTTCTAAACATACTGGAAACAAACCCCATCTCAGTTTTAAATATAGTAACACTCAAGTATTTCATACTTTTCTCAGAACAAATACTGGAAAATTGAAAAAAAATCAGTGGACTACTTAGTGTTTCCTTACCTCCTGTCAAAAAATACATATATCATCTAGGTAAAAAATAGTTCATCTAAAATTTTGAAAAAGGAGAGTTTAGTACGTGGAAAGTTTCCCATTTCCACATAACCATGTTGGTGTAGATGGGAACACAAGCCACCCCCATAGCTAGACCTGTAAGATGTTTAAAATATTCCCCTTCAGAGAACAAAAAATTATTGGTTAACACCAGTTCCATAAGCTCTACTAATAGTTCAGTTTTCCTAATGTTTATGAATTCACAGGAAATAAAGGCTTCCCAAAACCATTATAAACCTTCCTGATGGGGTATACTGCCAAACAAATCAACTATATCCATTGTAACAAAACTTAAATCTTCGTGCCAAATTAAAACTGAAATATAATGTAAAAAAACTCCACGAATCCTTCAATATATGAGAATGACAATTTGAAAAAACATTCAAAGACCTGTCTAAGAAAACAGTAAAGAGATGTGTCTTGGACCCCTGTGCAGAAAGAGAGTCTGCCTCAGTGGGGGATCAGAGGGGTCCTTAGGAACTTTAGGGATTTCAAAGATGGAAGGTTCTCCAGAGAGCTTAATAAACAAAAAGTTGCATTCTTCTCTTGTAATAATCCCTTGTGTTAATACATCATGTATTTTCTTATAGGTTCACAGGCTATCGGCCCAAGGGCCTAAGTAAGCCTGGCCAACAAGGTTCCCTGGCATACACCACCCAAGAAAGTCATTTTCCTGTGCCCCTGTCGAACAGAGCCACATAAGTGATCCCTGGGGTGTATTTCCTATTTCCCATCCACTCATCAAGATTTTTCTTGAAGAGTGCTAATGAGGAACTTTGCTTGACGTAGATGGGTAGCTTGTTCCAGGGTATGGGAAGTCCCTGGGATAGGAATCTATCCCTCCAGCATGTCCTGTTTATTGCGGTGACAAGGTTTAGGTCCCTAGAGCATGTAGCTTGGAGGGATTGAGATTTCTTTAGGTGTAGCATGCCCAACAGCTCTGGGTTTGACATAGCTTTATATGTTAGGCAGAGATCATCTCAGAGTAGGTGATATGCTATTGAGTAAAGCTGGAGTTTTTTGAGATGGTCAGTGTAGGACATCTGTTTGAAGCCAGTAATCCTCTTTGTGAAGTACTTCTGTGGCCTTTTGAGCTGCTGCAGATGTCTTCTGAGGTACATTCCAAAAGGAGTGTTGTACTCTATAATGAATCTAATGAGTGTCGAGTAGAGAGGAACAATGACCTCTTTTTTCCTGGATGAGAACCCTTTTGTGATAAGGTGTGCCATGTAGAAGGATTTCCTGACTACTGTGGTGATGTGATTATCAAAGGAGAGACTACTGTCCACCTGTTTCCCAAGGTCTCTTATCACACATTCGGTGTTAAGTAGACTGCTGCCTATGTTGTAGTTCATGGGTACAAAGTTTTTACCAAAGGGGATGACAATGCACTTTTTGGCACTGAGCTTGAGGCCGTGGCTCTGACACCAGGCATCTTTCTCAGTGAGGCCCTTCTGTAGGATGTCCACATAATTTGGGGACTCGACTATGGCTCCTAGTTTGCAGTCATCTGTGAACTTCATTAGCCAAAGGCCTTCTGTGTTAGTGTGTACTTCAGAGAAGTAGAAACCAAACAGGAGAGTTCCCAGGACTGAACCCTGTGGTACTCCACTTGTCACTGGTTTGAATTCAGATTTGGAGTCTGTAACTTTTACAGTGTGGGTTCTGTCAATGAGCCAGATGGCAACCCTTCTTGTGATGTAGGAATTTATACCTACTTTAGTGAGTTTAGCTATAATTCCAGAATGGGGGATGGTGTCAAAAGCCTTGGCGAGGTCAAGATAGGCTGTGTGAACCACCTTACCCTTGTCTACGGCTTTGGTGACTGCCTCTAAGAAGTCGATCAGGTTCAGGAGGCATGATCTGCCTTTCACAAATCAGAACTGGGTGGGGTTCAGAGTATGGAGGTTACCAATGTCTTTGTTTATGAGTTCCATGATGATACATTCCATGGCCTTAAAGACCAGGCTCATCAGGCTAAAAGGGTGATAGTTCCTGGGATCAGTGGTGACTCCCCCTTTGTGGAGTGGGATAACTGTTGCTGTGCACCATTCAGTGGGAACAAAGCCTGATGTGAGGCTATGATTGAACATGGTGCTTAGTTGGGGAGCCAGTTCATTCTGAAGTTCATGTGAAATGCATCCTGGGATGTTGTCCAGTCCCATGGATGCTGTGCTTTTGGATTTAGAGAGTGCAGCTTTTACCTGCATAGTTTTGATTACAGGGACCCTGCATTCTTCCTGTATAGATATGAGCCCTTTAGGGGGTGAGAGGAGGTAAAGTTAACACTGAACCTATCTGTCAGGATGTTGCCAATATCAGTTGGTTCTGTAATTTTCATGCCTTTATGCTGTAACTCAGAGCAGATCTGGGTGTTGCCATTGAGATTCTTGACATAGCTATAGAATGCTATGTGGTTGTCCTTAGAATCAGTGGCGATTTTGTAGCTAGCTTTGGAGGATCTTATAAGGAATCTCAGCTTCTTACTGAGGCTGACCAGGGAGCTCCTCCACTCATGGGATTTTACTCTCTTTTGCAGCAGTTTCTTCCTTCTGTTGTAGAGTTTGTTTATGGCAGGGAACCACCAGGTTAGCTTCCTTTTTTTGGAGGATAGCATCTTGGTTCTGTTTGGGATAGCATGATCCATGCACTCATGTAAGTGCTTATAGAGTGCATTTGTGTAGGATTCAGCAGTCGTAACTGTATTGTCCATCTGCATGGGTGTCATGAAGTTTGCCACTTCTGTCTTAAGAAGCATGAATTTGGCTTTGGAGAAATTTTTTACTGTGTTTCCTTAATGGGGGGGTGGGGCGGGATGTGGATAATCTAAGGTGATTAGCTTATGGTCGGATCTGAGCAATGAGGAGTTGACTTCAGATGTGGAACACTGGTCAATCATGTTGGTTATGCTTAGATCTAGGATATTGTTGTCCCTGGTGGGGGTGTGGATAAGTTGATCCAGGGCATTGGAATTTATGAATTCCAGAAAGCGTTGAGTGAAGGAGTTGGTACATGAGTTTTCCCAGTTAATGGTGGGGTAGTTGAAATTGCCCATTATTAGGGTGTTTGGTTGAACCCTAATATTTTCCAGTATATCAAGAAAAGAGTAGTGGGCATCCTAGGACATGGTGTGGGATCTGTAGCCAGCTACAATTTGGATTGCAGTTTTGCCCAGAGTTAGTTGCACTTGGATAACCTCGGATGCATTATGCTGAGCAACTAGCCTGGAGGTGTGGATATCCTTAATGAATATGGACACACCTCCACCTTTGGTGTTCCGGTCCAGGTTAGATGGCCGAAAAGTGTGGTATGAGTTATAGCCTGGTAATGCAGGGGTGATCTCTGGAGCCGTGAACCAAGTCTCAGTCACTCACAGATATCGATGTTCTCCATTTTAAGGAGTGCCTCAAGGGAGTGCATTTTGAGATTTAGACTACCATTGAGAACCATTACCCTCAGTTTTTGCTTGCATGTTCCTGTTATGGTGGTGAATTTGTCATTTGAACCTTGCCTAAAAAGGCACTATAGGGGCAGCAAGAGCCTTAGCCAGTATCCAGAATCCCAGGGGTGACGGGTGCAGGCCATCTCTGGCAAAGCATTGTAGTCTGTCTACCATGTCATTCCAGGCAGACATATACTGAATCCCCTTAGAATGACAGCAGAAGCTTAGCCAATTTTTGAAGTCAGTCATTTTGTCCTTGTACTGTGGAATCATTCTGGGCAATGACAGGATGCTTCTCAGGGCTAGGGTCATAACTGCCTAGGCTACAAGATCAGGGAGCTCTTCCATGTCTCATTTCATGTAGTCCAGGGAGGTACATCTCAGGTCATTCATACCAACATGGACAATGACAGAGTCATATTTGTACTTACTGTGGAATGACCTGAGTGCATGGGTTTTTGGTGGATCCTGGCACCTGACAGGCAGCTGACAGTAACCTTATCCTTGTTTAGCCTGGTGAGTGGGACATCAGTGTGCCTGACTATAGAGTCACCTATGACTAGTGTGTTGGGTACATTATTTTGCCTTATGGGCCGTGATTGAGTGGCACACTGAGTCTGTGGGCTATGTGTCATTTGGGTTGTGTTGGGGCGGTAAAGGCTGGTTGTGTTTCTGCTTTGGAGGTCTCTGTTGCTTGAGCAGATTATTACTGAGAGCCTCCATGAATGTTTTTGTGCTTGTATGTGTGGATTTTGGTGGTGTAGGTTTAGTGGGACTATGTGTGAGGTTTAGTGGGACTAAGTTTAGTCTTGGTTGGAGAGAGCTTTACCTCCAGTTTGGCTAGATAAGAGCATCTCCCACAAGTTGTAGTGTTGGGTGGTAGGAAGAGAGGGTTGTCTGTGTACATGAGGCAATTGCTACATTGCCCCAAGATGCCCAGATTCATCAGATAGACAGGAGAGAACACTGGGAGTTGACCCTTGGACTTGCCTGAATAAAAAACAATTTTCCTCTAGACCATCGAGGAAAGTGAGTACAAAAACTGTTTTCCTGTAGGTAATGAGGAAGGTTGAGTGCTGTAGTAATTTGTGCTTACAAGTTCTGAACAAGTACTGAGCACGAATAAGCAAATTCAAGTTTAAAACTAAGAATCTGTATCTGAACTAGACTAGTTAAAGGAAAGCAACAAGTGCAAATGCAGGGTTTTAAATCAGAAAGTTGAGAGAGATGGAAGAATTGCCCAAATGGCCAATAACTACAATTTCTGGTCCAGAAACCACTACTTATGTGATAGATAGGTTACCTATTACTTAAAACTCCCACTGATAAGCTAGCAGGCTTCCCTCCAACACAGACAGTCTTGGGGGGCTCAGGAGCTTACAAACAGTCCTGGATATAAGAAATCTGTATCTGGACAAGACTAGTTACAGGAAAGGCAGGAAAAAAAGCATATTTTTTTGTTAAATTTAAGCAGAACACAGGGAGTCTAGCAAAGTTTTTTTTTTTGTTAAGGAAAGGGAGAGAGGAGAAGCAGAAGATAATTCAAGGTTAGGAAACTGAGTTGGCCTTCTCAAATGTTCTCTCTATATTAGGTAGACTGAGCTAATGACACTAGAGGGCAACTGCAAAGCCACCAAGTATAACAGCAAGACAACAACACAGAGGGTGGGGAACAATACTACAGCTACTAGCCTACACTCTTTTAGACAGTAAACACTACAGAAATGTTTATCACAGCAGAAGAACAGCAGTGAGCCACAACATGAAAGTTTTTAAACAGATAAAGGAGCAAGGAGACGCTACAGAATGTTTTTAACTGCAAACAAATCAGTTATATGATACACTCCTTGGCAGGAAATCAGAACAAACAAACAGCTGCTTAACAAGTACAGAAAATTTCCAGTTAATACCTTTCACACAGTGAAACTAGCTAAAAAGCTTTACAAACAGTGTGACAGTAAAAACCTTATTTATCAGGCCCTGTAAGGCAGAGAATTTTAGTTTAGCTGTGCAGATTAGTTAATAGCAATAAAATGCAGTAAAAAGTATGCAGCAGGCAATAAAAAGTGCTATATATAAATTGCTAGAAGCAATAACTACTAAAAATAAAGGAAAAAAAACAGGATACTTATTGTTACGTATCAGATCAGAGTTGTAGTCAATGCCCCTCCTCCACTTGGCTCAGTGTGTGTAGACAAAAATCCTCTCAAGGTTAGGGCTTAACTACCAGGAGATACAAAGCTCAAAAGAACTAATGAGTACTTACTTCAAGCCCTAGACCATCCAACCTCCACCAGCCAGCAGCCAATCAACACAATCCTGCCATGAAGGTAAAGAAAGGCTTCTGCTAATTCAAGATGGCCTGGGTATATGCTTAGAACAACCACTGCAAAAAAAAAAAAAAAACAGGCCCAGAGACAGCAAATTTGAACTGGGACAATACTACAGCTACTAGCCTACACTCTTTTAGACAGTAAACACTACAGAAATGTTTATCTCTGCAGAAGAACAGCAGTGAGCCACATAATGAAAGCTTTTAATCAGATAAAGGAGCAAGGAGACTCTACAGAATGCTTTTAACAGCAAACAAATCAGTTATATGATAAACACCTTGGCAGGAAATCAGAACAAACAAACAGGTGCTTAAAAAGTGCAGAAAATGTCCAGTTAATACCTTTCACACAGTGAAACTAGCTAAAAAGCTTTACAAACAGTGTGACAGTAAAAACTTTATTTATCAGGCCCTGTAAGCCAGACAGTTTTAGTTCAACTGTGCAGATTAGTTAATAGCAATAAAATAAAATACAGTAAAAAGTATGCATCAGACAATAAAAAGTGCTATATATAAATTGCTAGAAGCAATAACTAGTAAAAATAATCAAAAAAAAAAAAACAGGATACTTATTGTTATAGAGCTCAGATCAGAGCTGTAGTCAATGCCCCTCCTCCACTCGGCTCAGTGTGTATAGACATTCAAAAGGACTATGATATGTATTTCATTAATAGAAACTACACTATATTTGGTGTTATCTTGAAGCAAACTCAGCATTTTGGCTGAATATAAGGTACTGTCCATCAAAACAGTTCTCCTCTCTTATCTTGTTTCATAATTCACAAATATTTATGATTAGGCAGCTGTTTTAATAACAAACACTCAACCATATTCAAGTTGTAGAACTTCCTGTTGTTTGCCAAGTTCAACTTCCTAACAAATAATTTCAATTCAATAAGCACATCTACAATGTCAGTCTCTCATTGAGGAACAAAAGTAAAACCTTTTGGGAAAAAGATGAAATGTTTCAAATTAATGGTATTATAATTAAAAATGTGGTAGTCTCTATACGTCAGTATACTTCCATTCATACTAGTGGAAATCAATGGTTCCACTATCTCCTGGAGCCTCTCCTCTTTCTCTGACCCCTTATAGATTTGTTTTTCTCAGTATTCCATCCCTGAAAAAAGTTGTTGGTTAGTGTTTCTTGTTGTGGAGATAAAACTTAAAAAGCAAGTCCTTTTGAATGTTATTGTCTAAAAAGTCTGGCTCCTGTGTAATGTTACTGATCTTTTTTCATTTTCTTTCCCCAAAAGTCTCATAATCTCTATTCCACAATCACCCAAAATCTTAGTGAGATTAATTAAAAAATCCATATCAAAATTCATCCCATTTAGGGGTTTTCACAACTTTAAACCTTTTGGAACCCACCTTTTGGTGATGATTTCATTGAAGTAAAAGTTGTTCATCTGCTGCCCTCTGATTTTATGTAATTTGCTGTCAAAGGCCTGAACTTGTTCATCTAAGGTGAGTTCTTGAATGTTGGTGGAAGGTGGTACATCCAAAAGGAGAGCTTTCGTCAACCATTATCTAAACAATAAAGAAGAAGTAGTGTCATTGGTCTGTGAGTGAGCCTGAACAGAAAAGTAGTAATTCGATGCTTCCTGTCTGGACGGGTTAATCAAACCTTCATGAAATAAAGAATTAAAGGGGCCACTCACCTGTGGAAGGTTTCTTTGCAAATCAGCTCCGCTACTAATTTGCTGGGTGAGAAGTCCTATCAAAGTAATAAGGCTACCCTGCAATTATGAGAATTCTACTTCTTTCATATCGGAACAATTGTCCTCCCCAGTAGTCAGATTAGAAACATCCATGGGCTCAACCAAATGCTGTAAATTTGAACCAAATAACCAACACAAAAATGGCACAACAAACAGCCCTCAGTGGAATGAAACTAAATAACCAAAAAAATATATACCTCTAGGGCTCGTGCCCCAAGGACAAAATCCAACAATTGGTGACTAAATGACAATCAATCACACAAACTTCTCTAAGAAATAATTTTACTGGTGCAGAAACACACCCTTGCTAAGCACTTTCATCCAGTAAATTCGGGCTTCATCAGAGCTGCCCGATTTTGAAAATGTTGCATTATTGTATTATAAACACTTTAATGTCTTAAGCTGAAATTATGTTTCTATAGCAGGCAGATCAATACCTTTAACTAACTTTTCAAGCACTAGAGGTGTATTTTTTTTTTTTGCAAAAGAAATACAATAAAATGGCAATTCCAAAACTTTCTGAATGATTCTAGTCATTTTTTTTAGCTTCATGTGGCTACAGTAGCTACAATAATTGGATTTTATAATTAGCAAAGTATAAAACAGTGACTAGCAAGCGCTTTATAAGTAGATGGTTTACAGGAAATACATTTGTAATTTGGTAGATACACGCTGGTCTTCCTTTTATTGATGGAATCATTGCTTATAATTTCATCATTTATTTTATAATCATACAATATGCCCTTTTACCATTTCCCATGATGCAACATTTGCTGACATTAAACCTGCCACCATTATTACTCTTCCAGGTGTATAGTTGGACAGTAGTTCATCTTAAAGACGTTAAGTGTTTTAATTTAATTTGTTACCTTCAACATACTGGATTATCTAATTATATAGTTGTAATAGGTTTTATTGTTCAGAAAATTGTTCAGAAAATATTTGCATTTGTTTATCTGGCAGTTTTTAAGTTGTTTTTTCAAAAGGTGCACTGGAATGCCATGCAAAGATATGTGTAGGCTGCTAGAGGTATGATATTCAATATCGCATAGGTGTTAACAAATTCATGTACTCTGTTCCATATCAAAAGTAGGTTGTTTGAGTTATTCTGGTAAGCTCCTTTATTTATTTTTGTGGTCATATGTGTATGACCAAGAAGTTAAGCCAATGTGAATCCATGGCTTAATGAGATCCAACCACCTAATAGTGATAATTGCTATAGTTATGTTTCTGTTGAGATTTATTATACCATGCAAATTAATTATTTATTCTGCTTGAATTTTGCTTGAGAAAAAAAATAAAGTCAATCTCTTCTACTCAAATATTCTCTTATTTTGTAAAATGAATCTACACGAGATTTAAAGGTAAAAACTTTAAGAGACTTTACAGCGAAGACTAGCAGCTGACTTGCCTGAATGAATCTAATAAAAACACTGATTTCAAAAAAGGTGCCTAATTAATAAGCAGAGACCAAGCAGGTATTCTGATTAGTCATACACTGCTTAAAACGTTATCTTCAACAGTCATGTCAAAAATAAAGCACAAGGCCTGCCTAGAGCAGAGAATGCTTTGCCTAAATAGAAATAACATACAAAAGCAAATTCAATGTTATTTTAATAAAGAAATAGAATATACCAAAACATTTTTTTTTTTTGCTCTGAAAGTAATATTCTGTGGTTAAAGTCGCAGCCAAAATGTGTGTATTAAAAGTAGCTTGCTACACATTTTGCTGTGGTCTGCACATTTCTTTTATATGGTTTTCACAGTTCCTGGGGCATGCATTCTCTAAGGCATTTTTATGTATAATAACCTTAAAGTTATGGACCTTGTTACAGCTCAAAGTACTTATGTCTCTGGTGCAGACTATCCCCAGTGAAGCATAAAGGAAGAGCACTAAAAGAAGCTAAAAATACTAATATAAGACTGCTATTAACAGTCCAATTAGGGGTATGAGACATTACATGAAGGCACAGTTACCCAAGTATTAAAGTGGAAATATTTTCAAGTTTCCCTTGAGTACTTCAAGTATAATTGTGTTTGAGAATTTAAGACAGTATTTTATGGAAATGAACAAACATTTATTTTGCCCTAGGTTCATTAGCATTGCTTATTGTTATTTATCTGATATAAGAAATATTGGAACATTCTGTGGTCCAGAAGTAAAGAGAATTTTACTTTTTCAGTCATGAAATGCAGGCAAATATGAACACATATGCAGTCACACACATGCACACACACTCTCTCACACACACACACACACACACACACACACACACACACACACACACACACACACACACACACACACACAAACAAAAAACATATTACATATCTATCTCTCTCTCTCTCTCTCTATATATATATATATATATATATATATATATATACACACACACACACATACACACACACACATGTCTGGCTGTGTGGCAATGTATTACACACACACACACACACACATATATATATATATATATATATATATATATATATTATGTGTGTGTAAGAGCACTTGTTAAATTTATAAAACACCAAAACAGTTCCTACATTTCAGTTAATGTGCTGTTTCCACAATAAAGGTCCACCATATCATTGCAAAGATTGTTCATATAAGTTGTTACAGGACCAAAGGTATTTGTCAGATACTTACAGATAAAAAAAAAAAAAAACAGAATGAGAAGACTTCAATATGAAGTGACAAGTCAACTTCACATAGCAGGTGAAAAGAATTTGCAGACTAAGTAACATTGCACTTCACATTTTCCATAAGATATTTGACACTGAATAATGTTCTCTAATATTCCTAGTTTAAGTTTATTCCATATACCATATTCCATTGTCCTTTATTAGCGAGCTTCATACAAATAAGCATAGAGTCTCTCATAGGTTCATAGGTTCATAGGTTCATACTAGGCTATCTGCCCGAGGGCATTTACAAGCCTAGCCCATAGTTTTGTGGCTTACGCCACCCCTTTATATGGGGGATACCCATTATTATTTTGCTGTGCCTCCTCTGAGCAGACTGAGGTCATCCATTGGTCAAGATTTCTCTTGAACAAGGCCAGCGAGGTGCTCTGCCTCACATATACCTCCAGCACGCCCTATTAATAGCCGTCGTCGGAGTAAGGTTCCTCCCTCTCTTGTCTGGACTGATCTATCTAGATTTTTGAGGTGAAGCATATTCATCAAATCTGGGTTTGATGAATAGAGCTGGAGTTCTTTCAGTCGGGCAGCATAGGACAGATGTTTGAGACCCTTTATCCTTTTGGTGAGGAACTTTTGTGGCCTCTCCAGCTGCTGCAAGTGTCGGGTCAGATACACAATCATTGGTCTGATGGATCTAGATGAGAATCCCTTCATGATAAGGTGGGCAATGTAGAAGGTCTTCCTAACTACTTTAGCTACATGGGTGTCGAATGACAGACTACTATCAACCTGGGTCCCCAGGTCCCTGATAACTTCTTCTGTACTCAGTAGATTGCCACCTATTTTTTTGGCATTTAACTTTAGGCCATGGCTCTGGCACCAGTTATAAGGATATCTGTGTCAGATGTGTTTTCTACTATGGCCCCAATTTGCAGTCATCTGCAAACTTTGTCAGCCATAACCCTCCTGTGTTTGCTTGTACACCCTGTGGGTTCTGTCACTCAGCCAGTTTGCAACCCATCTTGTGATATATGGGTTAACATTTGGGTATTGTATCAAAGGCCTCATCAATGGCTTTGGTGACTGTTTCAAAGTCAACCAAGTTTAGAAGGCATGATCTGCCTTTGACAAAGCCAAACTGGGATGGATCCAAAGTCTGCAAATTGGCACCGCCTTTGTGAAGTGGGACCACAGTTGCAGTTATCCAGAGGTAAGACTATGATTAAACAGCTGTCCTAGCTGTGGGTTTAATTGGGACACCATCAGGTCCCATGGATGCTGTGCTTGGGCGTTGGAGATGTTTGGGGGCTGCAATAAGCTAGTATAGATATCTCCTTTTGGGGGGGGGGTGTCAAAAAGGATTAATGAAAGACAACAGAATATTTTATACACAGCACATCAATTTACATTAAGAAAATTGTGTTAACTTAACTCTGATACTAATTCAGTACATAAGGCATGCATTGTAACTTACAACAAATTTACTCTCTTGTTCAAAATCTCTTATCTGTCCTTCCAGCTAGATGTTCACTTCACAATATTTTAGATAAGGTAAACAAGCCTGGCCCTCTTTTTTGTACATAGCCATTTTCAGCTGCACTTTGCAGCTTTGAATTCCTTATCTATAGTGAAGAAATGTTTTCATAACACAGTAGCAGAAACTTCACTGGAGGGTTACCCTGCTATATCATCATGGTTGATATGCCATTTGCTATCTGAACTGACATAGCCTTCATCTTCTTTTTATTAAAAAAAATGTCCCTGCAAGCCTGTTTCTTCATCAGACTTATACTGGTTTGCAGACTAACTAAGTATATACAGATAAATAGACAGCTAATTGGACGTCAATTTGGCTTTTACATTGACGCATGAAAAAAGTAGTACAGTGGATCAAAAATTAGTTGTTAGAAAAGTACCGGTATTTTTGCCAATAGATTGCTGTACAGTGGTGATCAGGTTATATACACTTTTCCCACTGTAGTGCAATCTCAGAGTTGATATATTTATATACATATATATATATATATATATATATATAATTAGCAGGGGTGTATATCAATGTTGGATTGACAATGTTACTTTTTAATGGAAACCTATGTTCATATTTATATAATATAAATATATCTATAGCTATATAGATAAATATGTATATATAAAGACGTTGGGACTTATCACTGAATATTATTATTTCTAACTATTATTAAGCACAACTATTAACTACCTAACTAACAATACTTTACAGAGGGCTGCATCCCTCACAACCCGCTAACTACAAATATACCATCTCCGAGGTTGACAGTAAGATAAAAGACTACGTTTCCTACCCCATTGTCTTCCATTCTTGCAACACAATTCTTTGAGCCAACACTCTCTGAAAGTTAATGGAATGCATGCAGGTATCCAGTGCAACTCAAGAATAAGTGTTCCAATGAAATCTGTCAGAATTTTATACTGATGATGATTGTATCAGATAAATACATGTAATAATATGCCCTCACTAACTGCCCTGCTCTTTTCAGTAACTGCCATACTGTATCCATATGAAATAAATAGGACCCTGCCTTATTGTCTTATTCCACAGACAGTGCATCAGAGGTATAGTACCCCTTTATGTTGCAGCACATTGCCAGTGATGGAAGATTAATCCACACACCAGATACAGGACTAGAACCTGCGGCCATTTGATTTTCTGACAGTGTGCCTTCTGTCAGGTCACTGACATAATTTTTCTTCTTCTATGCATTCATTATAAATGGGGAAAGGTATTTTACAATATCTTCATCTTCCAAAGTTGTTCAATGAAGACTATTAGACCTGAAAAGTGTTGTACATTCTGTGTATTATTGTATGCTAGGGTAGGTTAGCAGATATTACATACTTTATATTTATGAACATACAAGCTCCAAAGTAATTTGAATAAGACAGTAACATCCATTTATTAAGAAGGGAACACTGTATTATAATTGTCAGTATATTATTCATTTCTCAGTGAACCAGCATGCAAAACTAAGGACATGGAAAAATGATGGATAGAAACTTCAACAGTTTTCATACTGACCAGGTCAAGAATTATAGTTTCAGTTTAACTAACCAGGAAAAGGCAAAAAAGTAACCCACAAAAAGTGTTTAGCCTAAATGTAATATTAAGGAAAAGATGCGTATTAAGATTTTAAATTTTATATCTATATATAGATAGAATCATTTTAGCAATACAGTTACAGTTAAAAAGGAATTTTTAGTTGTATTTAGGCATTGTTTCTTTTCTTGATTGGTCCATGATTGTCTGTATGCGCAGATATATTTTCATTTAATATAAGATAGAAAACTCCATCATGTTTTATGTGATTATAGAAGGGTCTATATTACATGAATGAAAGTTCAGACTGTCGAACGCTCTGAAGAGCAAAAATGCCAGACCTCAAAAAGCTTCTTGTGGGATCACAGTTAAGTGAAGGTCAAAATATTTGCTCTTTCCTCACTGTAGTGCATTCTCGGAGTTGGTATATATATATATATATATATATATATATATATATATATATATATATCTCTCCAGGGAGTTTGGGGGGTGCAGCCCCCCACAGTAAGGAGTTCGAGGTCCGGCATTTTTGCTCTTCAGAGCGTTCGACATTCTGAACTTTTATTCATATAATATAGTCCCATTATAGAATACTTGAAGATCATGTAATGTTGAAAAGCTTTTCATCGGTTTACAAAGCTTCCTTGAATCAGTTTTAGTTTCAAACAAAGCATGAATTTTTTGCAGTTGGCTACCATTTTGCAATGTTATTGTGTTGCTGCTGTTTTTTTTATGCAGCAATAAATACCAAACACAGATGGCAGGAAAATTCAGTTTCTGATGATACTGAATGCTACATGTGCTTGGATGAGCAGCAGCCGAAAGGAATAAAATTGTTAAAAACTGCAGGCATCCTTTGGAAGAAGGAGTACAGAGGAGACTGTCAACTTCTCCAAGCAACAGCACTGCCTCATCTTGTGTTATTCAACAAGAGTAGAACCTTATGACTACATGGAGGGATGAACTGCTGAGGAGACGCCAGATGGAGCATCTGTTAAAGTGTGTTCTACAACACTGTGGCAGCATGGAATGTCAGTGTGCTATTTCACACTATTACAAGTTGTGATTATCACCACATTGTGTTTGTACCAAGAACTGTGTACACACTTGGCACGATGAATTAGTAAGTTTTATATGTATAATATCTCATATTAGTTTCGCCTGATGTACTACTGCGGTGGTGATGCTGCGGTAGTATTGTCGCCTCACAGTTAGACATTGCCCGTTCGATTCCCAGTTAGAGCGTCTTCTGTGTAGCGACATGCATGGATGGGCATTCCTTCATTGAAGGTTGTGTGTTAGGCCCAGCAAGCCAGTATGTAAAAATCTACTGCCAATCATTAGCGGACCGGAGTTCCGCTGTGGCGACCCCTAACCGGGAAAAAGCCAAAAGACACATACATACATTAGTTTCGTCTGATGTGTGTATATCGATTTCCCACATACGGCCATGTGCTGATGCATCAATGGCATGTGACTGTGGTGATGGCCTGCAGTGTCTGCCCACTGACAGCTGTAACAGGCATGCTGCATATGGCTTTGGAATGACACCACCACAACAGCTGGACTTTTTGACACCACATATCTTAGGGGTACATTCTCTGAGTCACTTACATTGTAGCTGGATGTCTTATGGCAGTACAAATGTATTCTGATGTTTGGATATCCATTTGTAGTGATTTATAACTAATTGGAAGGGACATTTATATTTATATAAAAAGAAAAAAAAGAAACACTTTTGATTATGGTGACAAGCTGAGAAGATGTGTGTAAACAAGGTACCTTGCCCAGACTAATATTTTTATAGTAAACAGCATATGGCTATTTCTTAGGTTCAACAGCCACACAACTGGTTTCACTATTGAAAAGTGCTGGGTCAAAATCCTTTGTGAAGAGGTTGATTGCCAAGTGTCATAAACAAGCAATGACAGCAAAACTGATGTCAGAGACAACACTCTGTATGACAGATGTGATACCTCATCTGTGCAGCCAGATTATACTGAGATGCTACACATACCTCTGGCATATAAACAACTTCAAAAGCATCATGGGAAATGAAAAGAGAGTATCACTAAATGGGGTGAATAAGTATGATGAAAGGACATTTCAGTTACTTACCATGAGGTGCACATTAAGGAATTGGGACAGCAAACCAATTTATTGATTGAATGGTCTCTATCCCTATTAATAAAATTAAAATGGATGTGGACTTGTTCCCAGAAACCCTATACAATCATGGCAATCGCTGCATAAAAAAAAGTTGTGCCGACATTTAATAAGCACAAATCAAATTCAAACACGTCACCATAGTGGAATTCATACATAAATAGGTTGCATAACAAATGGAAGAAAATCATACGCAGAATTAGGAAGTACAATGTCCAGAAAGATAAAAAGCCTTTCATCAATCTAAACACATAACTCAAGGTGCTGATCTATCTACCAAAACTGAATTTCAGGTGCAAATGGCCTCCCAGGCCAAGGACAATAACAAAACATTCTTCCATCATGCCTGCAACCTTAAAAGAAAAAACAATAACGTCATGAACTAATTCTAAATGGCTCTACCTATATTGAGTCAGAAAATACAGTAAATCTACAGGGTGACAAATGTTGCTCCATGTCTCTCAGACACATCTCAGGAAATATCCTCAACCACACCCCCACACCCCCCATGTATCACTAGAGAACAGGTCCGTAATGCATTCTCCAAGGGCAAGAACACTGCATCAATGGCTCCTGATAATATCTCAGCATACCTCCTTAGTAGCATAAAACATGAGCTACCAGGATCAATAGAATAATTATTTAGACTCCAGACAGTCTTCCTGACAAACAAATGAAGGACAACTCTTATCTGTCTGTACAAGGGCAAGGCATCCATTGCCCCAGTTAACTACAGGTCCAAAAGTCTGACTAGTCTCATATGCAAACCCATAGAATTATCATGTAAATGATAAACAATGACATAGGGAACCTTCAGATATTGGATCAAACCCAGTTAGGTTTTGCCAAGGGGAGGACATTCCTAATGAACAGGTAAACTTCTTTGTGAAGGTCACCAAAGCAATGGGCAGGGACAAAATAGTGCATTCTGGTTAGCTTGACCTGGACAAAACATTTTGCACAACACCCTTCTCAGGCAGTGTAGATAAACTCATAACATTAGATGTAAAACCTTATGTCACCTGGTGGAAAGCCAGCTGGCTCATAGACAGAACCCAAGAAGTTAGGATAGGGGAGTGTACATCCATAAAGAGACCAGTTACTACTGGAGTTCCCCAAGGCTCAGTGCTTGGGCCACTCATTTTGGCATCTTCTTCTCTAAAATAAAGGCCATTGTTAAGGGCCTCTGGCTGAACAAGTCTGCAAATGATTGCAAACTGGGTACAGGCACAGAATCCATCAATGACACAAATACCCTCCAAGAAGGCCTGGCACAAACTAATAAATAGTGCAGAGCCTCAGTAAAGCACTCAAATGCAAAAAATGCATACTTGTATATTTGGCAAGATGTCTACCCCTGGAAACTCCCATATTGATAATAAACCCCCTAAGAGCAGTTTCAGTGGTCAGAAATTTGGGAACACGTGTAGACAGTAACTTGGCCTTTGACCATCATGTGTATATGGTGTAAGGAAATAATTCCCTGCTGCACAAGTTAGAAGCAAGGGTATGGCATTTAGGTCCAAGAATGTCAATGTTTCACTGTACCTGGCCCTCATCAAACCAGTCACTGAGTATAATACTCCCTTCAGTATGCACATGACCAGGCATAACCAACATCTGGATTGTCCAAAATAATACATGGCATAAAGAGTCCTAAGTGGACCACTTCAAAGCCCTGTCCCTCTACTTATCCTTCTGCAAACTACTCAGATATGACCTCTGCCTGGCCTAGAATGCATGCTCTGATCCCACTCTGATGGAACTGTACACATCTGCTGAAAAACAACATCAGAATGACCTGCTCTAGGGTCTTAAACCTCATCTGCAACATAAATAGCACATGTTTGAGGGACAAGTATCTGTCTCAGGGACTATTCACAGTTCCTGCACATGTGCAAGCCAGAGTTTTTAGACATGGATTTGTGGTCTATTCATATTGAGAAGTTTCTTTGATCTTTAAGCCATGGTCTATAATAGTGTTATTCCTCTCATCGTGATTTATAATAGTGCTATTCCTCTCATTGTGATCTATAATAGTGCCATTCCTCTCACCGTGATCTACAATAGTGCTATTCCTCTCACCATGATCTATAATAGTGCCATTCCTCTCACCGTGATCTACAATAGTGCTATTCCTCTCACCATGATCTATAATAGTGCTATTCCTCTCAGACAAAAAGACACTAATGATTTCAAGGATTAGCTCCCCTTGCATTCATGGACTCTGTGACTGAAAATATACCCATGTTTTATTGTTTATTGACTTACTTTGATCTAGAGAACTTTGTTTTAGCTCTAATGAACTAAGGCTGTTAGAATATCAGACTTCACCTCCCTTTACGTCATCAAAGTTCCCCCCTCCCTTTGAGTTTATAATTTTTATCAAATTTTATATTAAAAAAGAATTTTGTTTAAAAAAAGAAAGCTTATTTGGCTGTAGATGATTGTCACTATTGAAATGACACCTTCATCCCATGTAGAAAAGATGGGAAAAAGGGTTTGCGGATGGATGAATGGATTGATAAAGTTTTACAATCAAATAGCCGTTTGTGTAATTAATAGATTCTCCTTTGTTAATTTGTTAGACAGCCTGCCCATTTTACTAATTGTTTTCCCTGTGATTATTCTCTCTCTCACTCTCTCTTTTCCTGTTTTATGTTTAATCTTTCATTAAATTACAGTTTCAACTGGATTTGTGGTTTGGGTTAAAACTTGCTGAGAGTAGTATTGGTTATTCAGTGGCAGGGAATACATGTCTCTGTTTCTGATGTGTGGGCATTACTGACTGGAAATCTAGATGTTTTCTTATCGGTTCTTTTACTTTATCTCCTTAACCTAACAGTGGGTGTGCAGCAAATCAGTGTGTTCGTCCATGAGTATTACTAAACTTTGTAATAAAAGGAAGAAACTCCTAAAACTGTATAGGTGAACAAATGATCTCCAAATTAAAAAGAATAACAATCATCTAGATAAAAAACTAAAAAAAGAAATAAGAAAAATTAGAGGTTTCCATGAACATAAACTAACTACAGAAGCCAAAGATACGTTTAAATCATTCTTTACAAGAAATAATGGACCCCAATAAAAAATAAAAATCGTGTTTAATACGTATTTTTATTTGGTTCCATTGTCATTATTTGTTATCTGAACATGTTTTTCTCTTTTTTGTGTGGTTTTACAAATCCTTCTTAAATTTTATCACAAAAATAAGAGATAATATTGAACATTGTTCCAAGCCTATTCATACTAGTACTAACTGTACTGATCCAGTTGGTATTGTAAACATACTGGTAAATACATTTATTGCCAAATTTACCCCAGTGACACACATTCCAACCCCACTTATAACTTGTGGAATCAAAACATCAACTAGAATGAAAGAACATGTACTGAAGGTACACTCAAAATGAAGAACATCTCATCCATGGGTCCTGACAACATATTATTTTGCATAATTAATAGCGCTAAGCAAAATTTGTTAGTCACAATTATCAAGCCTTTCTACTTGGCTTTGGCCCATGGGAGTGCTGCATATCTGTTATGATGTAACTCTACAAGGGTGGCCTCTAATTCAGACCCGGGTAATTACAGACTCATCCAATTCATCAGCGTAATGAAGCTTACGTGCAAAGCCATGGAACATAGTGTAACTGATATACCTAAGTATAATATCACCAGTCATTTTTATTTATTTATGTATATATATATATATATATATATATATATATCTATATATATATATATATATATATATATATATATATATATATATATATATATATATATATATATATATATTCATTCATTCATTCATTTGTTTACCTGGAAAGTTTAACTGGTTAATAAATATCCATTTTCAGCAGTGGTCTGATGGCAAAGCTTCAAAGAGTTAAACCACAGCAAATAAAAGACTAGTACAGAAGTAATTAAAAAGGCATTTGCATTTACATGCAGTTTGATAGTGGAATACATAGGATGCAATAAAGTATAAGGAGACACCAGCGATGTAAAAATAAAAAAGAAATACAAAAATTATGATTAAATGTGACAATCAGTATATACAAAGTTATTAGAAGTATAGTCTATTCTGCTAGGAAAGAAAATAAATAGGAACAAGTCCACCCTAAGAGCGCAGAAGGTATAGGTAGATAGTATGATGAGAGGATAGGTTAGTAAGAATGTAAAGTATTTTTTAATATAGATCACTCCTGTCAAGCACATGTATGCATGCCAGTGGTAGATCCTCCTAATGAATATAGTGTCCTTTTTTGAGAGGGTTTCAGAGACTGTAGATTGTGTATAAGCTTTCCATACAATATACCTTGATCTCTACAAAGCATTCAATACCTGACTTCATGCACATATAATACAAATGTTGAAGGAACGCCTGAAGGACACTGCCTTACGATCCCTGCGGAAGGTACAATATACATACCATGTTTCTGATACTATACCTGCTGTTTTTATTTATTTGAATTTCTTTTTTTGTATATGTTTCATCTCTGTTTTAATATGCATTTGTACTCCTGCAGTGTTTTTGGGTTTTAACTTTGTGTATTGTGCCTTCAGTTTTACTTATTACATAAAACTATGTCTGGCAAATTATTTCTGCCACGTGCATATTGTGTGTGTAATGTGAGTCCCAGGTTACAGTGGCTAATTTTTGTCACTATAATCACTATTTTTGCTTCATGTATGTTATCCTGCCTAGGGTAATCACCTATTTTTCTTTACCCAGGACAGACTCTGTTTGGGTAGTTGTATCCTGAGATAAAAAATGGCAAATATCCTGAGATTTGAAGACAAATTATATTTGTTTTTGCTAATAGTTGAATAAAATACATTTTTTTTTGTATCTGAAATAATTTAATATGCTGTGAAAAAGCTCAAATTCTGTTAGTAAGTTTTTTTTCTGTTTATTTATTTGTAAAAAAAAGTGAATTCAAGTCCTTTACAATATTCATGGCTCTGGTTGGTCCTGCAAAATATCATGTCACTGTAAAATATGTTCCATTTTGGATATCTGAAATGGTGCTTCCTTTTCTCTTAGTAGAGTGCATGTTTTCACTTTATTTAAGGTATTTTTTTCCTTGTGGGATACATTTTGTCAATCAACTAATCAACAGACAAGCAGACTGATATAAAGCTAAATACTAACTGATACAGTGACACATAATACATGAAATAAACTTTTTTGCTCAAAGTGGTCAGATACATGGATTATTTTCTTGGAAATATGCTACATAATATTGGTTTCAGTGATAAGGTTGTACATTGGTGGATAAAACCAGTAAAGGCCTACATAGCCTTTTGTCTACTCTGTCATATTACATCTAGTTCAAACAAACATATATTCATGACTTTTTTTGCTGATAAATAAATATATACTGGAATATAATCAACACTATTATGAAATTAAAGCTAAAAATATTTTTTTTCTCAGAGGAAAAGGAGAAGTGATAATCTGATGTTGTTAATCTTCTTTCCATTCATCACTGATGGGTTCGGTTCCGAACCCTCGGACCCGAGTTGGCCTATTACCAAGCTCGTGCTAGCCAAAAAAAGACTTTCGAGCTAAGTCTCTACCCAGAATGCCCTTCTCCCTGTTACCTCAGATCTCGTTTGCCATGTAGCCGTAAAGCCGCGTTTCAGCCGAGCTCTCAGCTAAGTGAAATCTTTTTTGATATTTGTGTAAAAATTTTTGGATATCTTCATATTCTACTAAACCATAGTATTGCTAGTGTCGTTTCTTCTGTCTAACCTTATTCTTTCCACTCTACCCATTGTTACCGTTGGTAAACTTCAAGTGCCATTGTTGGTATGGCCTTTTCCCTTACCCTTGTGGTACTTCTTCAATACCATAGTTGGTATTGTTTCTCCTGTTTAACCTGTTAGCTTTTATCTTTATTCAGGTGTTTCCCTTTCTTCTCTTCATACAGTGTATTGTTATAGTGGTGATTTTTTTGTGGTTTTTTGAATGGAAATGACTTTAGTTGGATTATACAGCTGACTGTGTTTTCTTTTTTCTACCAAGATGTCAGATAAGAAGGGTAATTCAGGCTTTAAGCATTGTACTTCTTGTAAGGATAAGTTACCTAACAGTGATTCTCATGATGACTGTGTATACTGTTTGGGAGTGGCCCACCTTTTGGTGCAGCCTCCATGTGATATTTGTCAGAGCTTCAGCCAACGCACTCTTAATGAGCACAAAAATAAACTCATTCAGAATGGGTTACTCAAGTCTCTATTCTCAGAGGCCATTTCTGTGATGGAGGTCTCAACCTCTCCTTCACCATCAGGTGATCAGAGCAAGCCTGGGAAATCTAAGTCCCTAAGTTATCGTCGGAGCATAAATTTGCCTCTTCGGCTCCACCTTCCTCGGCTCCAATCATCTCAAAACTTTCAATACTGACACCTGATTTGGCACCAGTCCTGCCTCCAGCACCAATCATAGACCTTATTACACCTATTTCGACTTCAGCACCTATAGCTACTTCAGCTCAGGGCACACCTTCATCTACGCCATCAGTTTCCATTTTGGAACCAACCATTTCCCTTTGAGTGCCACTTCGGCACCGAGCATTTTGTAGACCTCACTGGATCCGACCCCTTTGCTTCCGGTCTCGAAACTAGAGACTTCGGTACTCGCAGACCTTGCACCATGGACCCAATACTCCCCCTCCATAGACCCGTTTCTGGGCCAAGCCCATTCCTCAAACGTCCGGACTCTGGATTATCCACTAGATCCATGGGGAGCCTTTCGGAACACAATGTGGTGCATCTTGTAGAACAGCTGTTGGTAGCCAGGGGGATTCCCTCACTTTCTAAGACCCATCCACCTGCAGGACTTGAGTTGCTTTATCCATGGACTCCATCTTACACTCCTCCTTCAACCACCTGAGTTCCGAAGCCTTCTGCTCTGCCATCTTTTTTAGAACCCATCACCTCAGCGCCTATGATGCATCTCACTTCAGCTCTGAGTTTGTCCCTTTGGTCTTTGGTTCCCACTGAACCGTTCCTTCCTCAAGCTGGGGATTGGGGGATGGGTGTATTCACCCGGGGTACGGTGCCGACTCTTTCCTCAGTTCCTTCTTCACCACTGATGGCTGCATCCACGCCAATCCTGCTTGATGCTCCATACGTGGGGGGGGGGGGGTCTGTCAGAGTGGGTTGTGACCCTGGTCCCAAGGTTGTCTTTCTCGGTTCTGGATTCACATCCCTCTTCAGGCGGGCCTGCCTTCTGCATGATGGAGAGGGCTCTTGCTTCTGGCAGCACTCCTTTGATGTTGGAACCCCAGTTTTCACCCCCTGAGCAACAGCTGTCACAGACCACCCCCCGGGACAGCAGGCAGAGAAGCCGCAGGACAACCCTGTTCAGGGTACCCACTCTTCTGAGTCCTCCTCAGAGACCCCCACTGAGGAGCCTCCTCGAAAAAAGATGTGCAAGAAGAAGCACGTGGACGCACCTGAGGAGACCTTAATGGAAGACATGGATTACGATGATGGTGAAGGGTCCCCACTGTCACCACCTGATGATGTCTCCTTCATAGACATCCTGGAGATGTTAAGGCAGAGAGGTGACTGGAAGCCCTCCAACCCTTTGTCTGAGGAGTCCCTGTTCCTGCAGGCTTTTCATGCCCGGCCTTCTACCTCTTGGGTCACCCCGCCTGCCAATGAGCTCATCCAGCTCGGTGTGCAGCATGAGTGAAAGAACCCTGATTTCATTGAGGCGATCCCCCATTGACCAGACAAAATTCTTTCCCCTCCGGAGGAGAACCCGCACTGGTCCAAAGCAATACCAAGTGATGCTATGGTGGTGGCGGTGGCCCAAAAAAGGACTTGGCTGAGGAAATCCCTGCTGTCCACCCACCCAACAGCGAGTCACGGATGGTGGAAAGACTTGGGAAGTGTGTGTTTTTGCATCATGGACCATTGCTATACAATCCCTGAATTATTTGGCACATTTTACAAGACTCCAGAGGGACCTGATCTCTGAACTCAGGACAGTTGAATGACGAGGTCAGGGACAAAGTGGCCTCACAGCTCGCAACCCTGGAATCAATATCTGACTCGTCCATGAGGTTGCTCTCATATGCAACCGAAGTGGTGGCTAGAGCAGTGGGTTCAGGCCTTGTTATGAGGCATCATGCCTGGATGCACATTTGTGACCTTCAAGTCTTCCTTTCTGAATGCTCTCATCAAAACTTTGTCCCTTTCCGGCTCCAAAGTGAAGGACATGCTAGCCAGGTGCGAATAAGATGGAAAAACCCTGTCTGCCATAGGCCTATGGTTTTCCAACCCTCAATGTACCTTCTCCAGAAATCAGAGGAGTGGGAAAATGTGGCAAAAGAAATATCAGGGTCCCTTCCATGCCACACATAGTGATGATACTCCCAGAGGCAGAGCAGGTAACAATCCGGAAGATGCCCCTATAGAGGCAGAGGGAATCTTCGCAACCAAGGCTCCAGGGACTCCTTCTCTGGACAGCCTTATCAGTGTTCCTAAGGGGCAGCCCAATTGCTAAGCTCTGGAAGCCATCAGGGGTCGTTTTTCTCTGCACCAAGCTGCCTGGCAATCTATCATCACTGATCGTTGGGTGCAGAACATTATCACCAGAGATTACACCATTCCCCTTTCTTGTCAGCCAAAATTTCCAAGAAAACTTCCCAACGTTCCACCCAGTCAAGGGAAGAATCAGCTTCAGAGATTATAAAGCTATCTCAAAAAAGGGTCATCCAACCAGTCCCACCAGACCAGTGTGGATGCGGATTTTACTTGAGATTCTTTTTGGTGCCAAAAAAGACAGGGGACAGGAGACCCATTTTGGATCTCAGCAGTTTAAACAAGTCTGTCACCCAAACCAAATTCCGGATGGTCACAGTTCAGTCCATCCTTCCCTTTTTAAGAGAATGTGATTGGATGTGCTCTATAGATCTCTGGGATGCGTATTACCACATCAGGATCAACAAAAGCTCCAGGAGTCTGCTTCGCTTCCAGCTAGGAGCCAGTCATTACCAATTCCATGCCCTGACGTTCAGTCTCTCTACAGCCCCCACAGTGTTCACAAAATGCATGGCAATGGTAACAGCTCACTTGAGACTAATAGAATTCTGGGTGTTTTCATAGCTAGGCAACTGGCTCCTTACCGCCCCCACCAAGCATTTTCTGGTAACAGCGCTACACCATACTCTCTCTCTCTCTCTCTGGCAAAATTGTTGGGAATAATGATACATTGGGAGAAATCAAATCTTATCCCTACACAACAAATAGAGTTCGTTGGAGCACTGTGTTCAATACTTAGTCCTGTCTGGCGTCACTCCCATTTCACAGACTCCATTGATTGAGACTTCAACTCTGGGTGATTCTTTCTCAAACAACATCCTCTGCAAGGGAAGTTCTTCAGGCCCTAGGTTCTATGGCTGCATCAATTCCAATAGTGCCTCTAGAAAAACTACATATGTGTATTCTGTAATGGCTCCTTCTGTGTCAATGGTTCCCAAACTGTCACCCCCTGGATTACAAGATTCAAATAACAAACTTCTACAAACAGGACCTGCTTTGGTGGATGAGGTCAAATGTAGATCTTTGGAGCCACCCATTTCAACCCTCCCAGCCCACAGCCATTGTGACTACAGATGCTTCCCTGATCGGATGGGGGGGCCATTTCCAGTGAAAGACTGTCCAAGGCACATGGTCCACCTCAGAGGCCCACCTGCATATCAATGTTCTGGAACTGAGAGCAGTGCTGTTAGAGTTGCAGGCCTTCCATTTGGCTCTCTCTTCCAGGACAATTGCAATTCAATCAGACCATATGTCAGTGGTCTGGTACATCAACAAGCAAGGAGGAACAAAGTCCTACCCCTTATGTCGAGAAGCCATGACAATTTGGCAATGGGTGATAGCTTCCAACCACTTTCTGATAGCAAAGCATATCCCGGGGAGCTCCAATGTTATTGCAGATAAACTGAGCAGATGCATCCTCATTCCCCATGAGTGGTCCCTCAATCCTGAGGTTGCGTCTGTAATCTTCAGCCACTGGGGCCAGCCTTGATGTGATCTTTTCATTTACTCATCAAACACCATGTGCAGCAGCTACTTCGCCCTACTTCTCCCGGAGGGGGGAGTCACCCAGGGATGCTCTGATCCATGATTGGCCCACGGGACTTCTCTACACATATCCTCCCATTCCTCTAATCTGTATTTTTATTTGGTTGAGATGCAAGGTGATCCTCATAGCCCCGTTCTGTCCTCAACAAGTTTGGTTCACCTTTCTTCGGCCTCACCTAGTATGCCCGCCGTGGATTCTGGACCCTTTACCAGATCTGATTACTCACCCTCAAGGGTTGAGTCACCCAAACCTGTCCAGTCTCAAGCTGACAGCTTGGTTTCTCCACTTCCACTAGTCACCAGGCACGCAAATCTCTCCTCCCCTGTTTGAGACATCATTCTGCCCTCTCACAAAACAACCACTAGAAGACTATATCAGGATAAATGGAAAAGGTTCATAGGTTCATAGATTAGTACTAAGCTAACTGCCTTTGTGGACTAATGTAAGCCTAGCCAACTACCCCATGTAAGAATCCAACCCTGCACCTTTGGTTTATAAGGCAAACACCCTAACCATTATGCCAACCTCCCACCCCAGGTTATCTATCTGGTACAAGTATAACCGTCTAGACCCATATTCCACTCCAGTTAATGCAGTGCTTCAATATTTGGGTAAGTTTTTGATAATGGATCCTCTGCCTCTACAGTATGAGTGCATCTAGTGGCAATTTTCAATTTTCACAATGGTATAGATGACACCCCTCTTATCTCTTTATGCCTCTGCAAGGCTTTCCTCAAGGAGACCTCTCATCTCAGGCCTCCTCGCAGCCCGTGGAACCATGGAACCTCACTTTAGTCCTCTAGTCTTTGACTCATAAACCCTTTGAGGCTGCTGCTATGTGAGACCTTAAGCTTTTGTCTTGGAAATCTCTGTTCCTGGTAGCCATTACCTCTGCCAGAAGAGTCTTGGAGCTGTAGGTATTGTGTATCAAGAGGCCCTATCTGTTTTTTCATAAAGACAGAGTGTCACTTTGGATGAACCCTTCCTTTCTTCCCAAAGTTGTTTCTGAATTCTCTGTTAACCAGTCCATTGATCTACCAGTGTTTTTTCTGAATTTTGCCAGTAGAGGAGAGCATTGCCTTCACACCTTAGACGTACATAGACAATTGAGATTCTACCTAGACAGGACCAAACCTATCTGTAAATCTGAACAGCCTTTCATTTCCTTTTCGGGACCCAAAATGGGAGAGGCTGTTTCCAAGGTTACATTATCAAGATGGCTAAGGGTCCGCATACGTTTCACCTATTCCCTCCATAATGAATCTATACCAAATGTTAAAGCTCACTCCACTAGATCTATGGCAACTTCTATAGCATTCCATTCCAGGGCATCCATGGATGACATCTGTGCAGCAGCTACTTGGACTAAGCCTCATACCTTTATCAGTCATTGCAAATTGGACCTGGTCTCCAGAGGGAGAGCTGCCTTCGGCTCAATGGTACTCAAAAATGTTCTTCCATAAGGGCCACCCATGGACCTCAAGGTAGCTTGGGATTCTGTCCCATCAGTGATGAATGGAAAGAAGATTAACAACATCAGATAAAGAAGTTATGTCTTACCATAATGTTCTATCTGTATTCTTCATCACTTCCCACCCTCCTTCCTCCTCAAAGGCTCCTGGGGATGCTTTGGGTATAAGTGGTGCCCTAGGTACTTGCGTAGATGTTGGCTCAGCTTTACTTACTTTTCTTAGCAAACTCGATCTGAGGTAGCAGGGAGAAGGGAATTCTGGGTAGAGACTTAGCTCGAGAGTTTTTTTGGCTGGCGCGAGCTTGGTAATAGGCCAACTTGGTTCCGAGGGCTCAGAATCGAACCCATCAGTGATGAATGAAAGAAGATGAACAATACAGATGGAACGTTATAGTAAGACATATTCTTTTTTCTCTCATAATAAATATTTAGCTTTCAGGAAGTAATGTCTGTTTTACTTGCTGAGACAAACATGCAGACAGATATTTGAGGATCTTGGAGCAATTAGTTCACATAGTATAAAGTTAACTATATAATCACACAGAAATCTTGTCATGAAAATTATACAGGAATATACTGAAGCAGTATAGAAACACTGACTGAGTTAGATAGTAATTTTATTTATTTATTGGCATTTGAGTACCAGGAAAGTCAGTCTGGTAGGAGCCCATTTTCAGTGAAGGCTCAGGAAGAAATCTACAAAGTATTACAAAGAATGGACAGGTTCCTAACCAGAGACTTCCCATACTCTGGAATAAACTTCCCATTCATGTCAATCAGAGCACTTCACTAGCCCTCTTCAAGAAGGTCCATGGGTGGATGGGTAACAGGAAATTCACCCCGGGGATCACTTCAACAGCCTTGCTCGATAGGGGCACAAGGAACTAATGTCAGGCAACAGGATAACTGGGAATATTCTTCAGATAGGCTTCTATTGGCTCCAGGACCAATAGCCTAGTACTCACCTATGAACCTATAAGAATAATAATTTTATAATCATCAAACATAATGCAAAAAACATCTACAGTTGATATAAGTATACTAAATTAGGCATAATGTAAAAACATTGGTTAAGAATAGATTAAAGTTATGTGCCAATGAATTAATATTTAGAAAAATGTTATTCAGTTTATAGAGAAATAAAAGTTTAGGTAATATAATACAAACAGGAGTTGCAATATGACATGAGAGAGAGAAAATCAGGCATATGGTATATTCAGAGAGAAAGCCAGGGGAGAGAAATTGATAGAAGAAATTAAGTGAGTGAAGAAGGGAGAGTAACTGTGTAAGGTATGAACAGGTACTTGTTCACATTTAGGGATATAATTTATCCTGGTTTTGAGCAAAAACATCCATCTGCTGGTTAGGAGCCCTTCCATAATGATTTTGAAGGAGAGTATAGACCTGACGGATATAGGTTATTAGTTTCAGGCCTTAGCAACATGGTACGAGTATTGACAAGTTCAGCAAATTTGATAGGTTTATGGATGTTGGTGAGAATGTTAAAGAGAAGAGGACTAAGGGTACATCCTTGTGGTATGCTGGTGGTGTCTGGAGATATGGAGTTTGGGTGGAGTGCCAGTTTACTGACTGATACTCATTGGATAGGTAGCTTTTGAACCATAGAAGGATGGGCTAAGAGAGACCTAATGAGGGTATTTGAAGTAAAAGTTTGCTATGACAAACTGTGTTGAAGCCTTTAGAAACATTTAGAAATAAGATGGAAAGTAGTTTGCTATTATCTCTAGCTTTGTTGACAATATCCCTATAGCTTAGAAGTGCAGTGTTAGTACTATGAGAAAGATGAAAGCCATGTTGTGTCGGGGAGTTCTTCCTGCAGGAGATAGCCTAACAATTGCTTTTGCATGCATTTTTCAAGTTTTTTGGAAAGGGTCAATGTCAGAAAATGAATAACTGCAAAGTTTTTACAATTTCCATTTAATGTAAAATTGCAACTATCACTTTTCTTCAAAGTAAAAATACAAGTGACAACCTGTTGTCACAGAGGTATCTATCTCCATTACTGGTGACCAGGTTTCAAGAATGGACACAGGCGCTCTAGAATGTAAGATTGAGAATTTTGCCTGTAGTAGTAAGTAGAATGAGGAGGAGCAAAGGTCCAGTGTCCAACATGCAGTAAAAAACATTAGAATGCACTGGCGGTGTTCATATGTTCTCTCACCACTAAGGACCTTGACAATTTTTGCTTTATGGCATGTCTCAGTTACTGCTGTGGAATGGTGGATTCCATCTCCCTTCAACAGCTCCCCAATGATTTATCATGCCCCCAGTCTTAGTAGATTAATGAAATACAGTTTACTCCTCTTAAAAATTAAAAAGCTAATCCAGTAAAGAGTTATACCTAAGATTACTGTCGAGAAGCGGTGGAGGAATTCAATAGAGCAGAAGGTGTACAGGTGGCATGTTGGATATACTTCACTATTTTAATAAACCAGGACAAAAAAAAAAAAGAGTAGCTGACCAAAAACATAAATATAAGGTTTAGTTGAGACTTCAAACCTAAAATGAATATGCATTTTGTACATAAATATTTTTTTAACTAGTTGTAAATGTGTTATAAATTATATGATACTAAGATGATTTTTTTATTACAATTCAGTTGTAGTTGCTCCTTTGGCTTTACATTTAACAGGACATTCTAAGTCTATTCTATAGGTAATAATCCTTATATTATTCTGACAAAATGCCATAACAGTAAGTCGCCATACTTTGTGAGATACATGCATTGATGCAGAGGCGGCAAAAAGAGCACAAGGCAATCAACAGCTTTAGGAAAATCCTCTAGAAAATAGACTGTTGTAAAAAGGTAAATGAGTTATAGAAGATCGAGTCATCCTATCAGTATTGGTACTTGTAGAAACATTATGCAAACAACACCCGTGCAGGACTAGCACTGGAATGACAATTGTAATATTTTAAGCTAAATAACTGTAGGCCAGCCTTTTTGAATAGCTCATGGTGGGGCATGCATTTGTTAACAACAGAAAAAGGGGTGTCAGTAGATGTTCTTACATTCACTGCTGCAGTATTCTTAACATACAGGATTCCCTGCTGTGTAAGCCTGATGTCTGGCTAGTCTACCAAAGACTTCTGTTGCTTTAAATGTACGCTGAGCATCACTCAACTACTTCTTGCATAGCATAGGGCATAAAGGTGATGTTCAGGACTGCCATAGTCAGAGCTTCTTTGCTGCCAGTCCAAATATATCTTTTCACTGTGTGCCTGTTTACCTGTGTGTTTTCTGTGAGTTGAATGCATTTTTGTTCTCCAATGACTACATATACCTGTTTGACGACTTCTTTGCAGTTGCAGATAAGTGCTCCATTGGGAGTTTTTGTTTTTTATTAACTTGTTTTGTGCTCCTTGGGGTTAATGTCATGCAGGAAGGGTAAATGCCAGTGTGGGAGACAAATTCCTCCAAAAAGACTGCCACGATAAGTGTCTTTTTTGTCTAGGAGCTTTTTACGACCATACGTCTTGTTCAATTTGTCAAGAGTTCATCATGAAAACTCTTCGCAATAGACTTTCTTCCCTCTCCTTTTATCTTGAGAACCAGCGTCTTAAGCGTCTTGCTAAAGAAACAATAGGAGTCTACTGCCATGATGGTCAGCTGTTATGGAAGAAGAAGGTGAAAAAGGTAAGACCGGAATCTTCCTCTGTCCAGCCTCTGCCAGCTGTTTATCCCAAGGTCATTGCAAACCCGGAGGCTTGCCCGACTGTGTTGTCGAATTTCTCTGCCATGACTTTGTTGGGAGTTTGTGAGGATCTGTTTGGAAGCATGTTTGAAGAGGCTTTGCAGGTGTCCATCTTGGATGTTCAGGGGGAACTACGGTTGAATTTCTCCAAGGGGCCTAGGGGAGTTCCTACTACGGTTCTCAACTATCTTCCTGAGTCTGAGCCTTCTCAGTTTTTTTGGAGGGGACATTGCCTTAAAAAAGAAACAAAAACTTAAATTTTTTTTTCTGCTCCTAGGGATCCACAAAGTGACTGGCATGCCTTTATTCAGGGGCTGTTTACTGCTTTAATATCCTTAAAGCCTCCTCAAGGGGGTTTGGTTCCTGCTGCTCCTTGGTCCTCTACTCCCCTTAAAAGGCCTAGAAAACAATATTCTTCTGAGGATGAGTCAGATTCTGATGCAGATCCCTGATTTATTCTACTCAAATTCCTTCTCCTTTAGACCATGGGTCAGAGGAGGGGGAATCTATTAGTCCTGATGTTCCTTTTGAGGAAATTTCCTTTGGGGACACACTCTCTAGGATGATGGATTGTTTTAAGTGGGATTGTGCTCAGATCCCTTATATCCATGAAAGGTACTATGCATTGCTGCAGTTGGAATCTCCTAAGTCTGCGGCTAATTCTCCTGTTTTGGCTGCTTTGCTGGATGCTTTTTCCAATGCCTCTCATGTGCCTGATTCTCTGCCCATTGCTCCCAAGAAAAACTGACAGGTTTTATAGGGTGCCTGAGGATTGTTAATTTTTTTTATGTAAATGTCCTGCCACTGACTCTGAGGATTGTTATTTTTTATGTAAATGTCCTGCCACTGACTCATCTGTAGTGTCTGTAGCCTCTGAAAAGCCATCTGAATTGCTTCCTTCACCCAAATTATTGCCTTCTGATAAAGACAACAAAAATATGGAAAGGCTGGGTAAGAAGGTTCACACTTGTGCTTCCCTAGCTTTTAGGGCTATTAATTATCAGACCCATATGTCTAGGTATGTGTTGACTCTTCTTTATCAGGACTGCCAACTTATTTCTGATTTTTCAAACTATGGGGGGTAAAATGCCTGTTCTTTCTTTGCTAGGGACTTCCTCGTAAGTCAGTCATCATTATATTAAATGTAGTTATGATGTGGCTGATGAGTAGGTATTCTAGGCGTAGGCCTCAACCTCTACCTGATGATATTAAAGCTAAGTTGATGGATGCTCCTCTGGATTCTAAGCTTTTGTTTAAGGAAGCTACTGCTGGTTTGTTTAAGCCCCTTCAGGATAAGGGTAAGACCTTACATGAGCTTAAACATGTGTTTGTTTCTCCTGTACCTTCATTTCAAAGAAACTACCCCACTAATCATGCCTTTGTTGGTAGGCAAGCCCACCCTTCTACTAAAGTTAAGAAGAGTGGCAAACGGGATCATCCTGCTAAGGATCCTCAGTTTTCAGGGACTCCGAAGCCTTCCTTTCCAGACAAACCAAGTGCTGTATGATTATCCATCCCTTCCCAGCCACATCCCTCTTTCTCTGCACCATTCACTTTCTTTTCCAGTTTGGTTTCAGATCACTCAGGGTTCTTGGGTTCTGTCAATCATTCATCAAGGGTACATCATGGTGTGGGAATCCCTTCTTACTTTTATGGGCATTCCTCAGCATCCTCAGGAACAACTTCTCTTTTTCCCAGAGGCTCTTCAAAATATCTTGGCTCAGGGTACTATTCAAGAGTTGTCTGTGTCTCAAACAGTGGTGGCTGGTGACTTCAAATTAAAGTGTGGGGGGGGCTGTAGGAGACAGCTGAATGGGTGTGGCCAATGGGAAGAGGTGTGACCAACTCAAAGGGAGTGGAGCTGTGCTCAAAACCACAACAACTGGAACTTTAATTAAATATGCTGCCTGGGTGCCAAACCATCATTATGAGAGTCCAATCAAGACAAAATGAAGTGTAGAAGAAAAAAAATATTTCAATACATTGGCTACATGACAGCTTACTTAATATCTAGATGGAAACACAAAGGTTGTGAGGCATGAAAAAATAAATTACTTTTTAAATACATTACTGGAATGCCAGTCAAAATCAAGTATAAAAAAACAAGCAGCACTCAACTCACACCACTTCTTGCACTACAGTTCTAATTATAATTTATATTCAGCTTTATAAAATTACCAAGTAACATGCTGAAAGTAGCAATCTTTGTGAATCCCCCACTTGTAAAAATGTTTCTTATCCAAAAAAGACCTGCTGCCTGACAACAACTATCTACTTGTTTCATGGGAAGACATGATCAAAGTAAAAAATGAATATCAAACAAGAAACAAGCTCAAGATAAATTGCTTAAAGGATTACTGCGCAAGTTATGGACCACGCATGATATATTGGCATTCTGTTTAGTTTATGGTAAAGCCTGTAAAGATGACTGCAAGTCTCCAACAAATGTAATGAACTTCTGAAAATAGTGTAATCCTGTCTTTTATTACAAATACTGTCATATGCATTTCAATACCTAAGGCTTGTACATTATCTAGTTATGTAAATATTCTCTGCATGGCAACAACAAAAAGGCTTTCAGTGTTAGTAATTCTTTAACAGTATGCTTATTAAAGCTTACCTGCATCTTATAATCTCCAACAGGCTTACCTGATGGTCATTAAAGCACTGCTACTTAAACACAGAGCAACAGAGCACTGCGACAGCATGCATTTTCTGAATAATAAGAAGCATAAATCAACAGTATAAAAATATGACAGAAAACCAGAACATTCTGCAAAATCAAGGACAGATGAAAAGCCACTGCCGTACTTGTGTCTACCTTGGATGGGGGAATACTCTGCACACTTACACTGAATAACTACTCCTTGCCTTGCTTGGACACATCCAGAGTCACTACATGGGGGAGTGGGGTGCAACAAGTATGTCACAATTTGAAATGTCTCTGGCTGATGGTGATGGCTCTGACACTCATACCTCTCAACCTCAGAGCCAGAAATCTGGACAAAGCCATACATAGAAGTGGGGCACAGGCCCAAAAATAAGGACAATTTTTAAATATTGCTCTTATAAACTTAGAAAGATAATAGAATAGTAGTAGGTCTTGCATTAGTATGAATTTTCTGAAGGGTATGAAATCTGAAACTCAAATGTCTGCCATTATTTTCTAACTTCAATATTTAATGATTTGCCGCTAATTTGCCAGAAAAACACAATTTTATGAAAAATGGACCAAAAATGTGATGCAAAAATATAAAATTGCCACACAATACAGCTGGTAACCTGTTAAAGAAGGGACACCTTTTCAATATTAGTACTGTTAACTTGAGTAGGTGATAAAATAAGAGAATCTACATGCATTTCTGAAATAAAAGTAATCTATAACACTGATCATTAGTGTTATTTATAATTGTAAACCCTCCACATTTTCTTCCAAAATTGCCATTTTGCGGAGGGATCATTGGAGGGAGAGCAACATTTTGAGCCAAAATTGGGGGCAGCTGAGAGGTTTGGATATTCCTGATTCTATAAAGCAATTTATTTGCACATACCTCTGAACTTCTTAATGCATGAAATCTGGATAAGGACAAATATATTTGGGGAACATACAAACAGTGGTGGTGGTGCTGCGGTAGCGTTGTCGCCTCACAGTTAGACGTTGCCCGTTCGATTCTCAGTTAGAGCGTCTTCTGTGTGGCGACATGCATGAATGGGCGTTCCTTCGGTGAAGGTTGTGTGTTAGGCCCGGCAAGCCAGCATGTAAAAATCTACTGCCAATCATTAGCGGACCGGAGTTCCGCTGTGGCGACCCCTAACCGGGAAAAGCCGAAAGACACAAACAAACAAACAGTACTAAAAATTGCTCTTGTATAAACTTAAGACAGTTGATAGAATAACAGGTCCTGCTTTAGCATGCATGTTTCTGAAGGTTATGACATCTGAAACTCAATGTCTGTCATTATTTAGTGATTTAATTCATAAATTATTTGCCAGAAAACCACACATTTTATGAGGAACAAACCAAAAATAAGCAAAAATCTATTCATTCTGCAAAAATCTAGACAATTGAGAGGTATAGTTTAGCCAGGGCTGTCTTTGAGTTTGCTGCCCTTCCCCCCTCACAAAATCATGGCTGAATGGAGCCTCCCCCCTGCAGCCATTCCAATGTCCCATTCCTTGGTTATTTTACCCCATGTACCATAAACACTGTAATGTGCATACCGCTTTACGTCTGCGATGATTTAGATTTGAATGTTTTATTTTGCATTTTACAGCACAAACACTAATACATATCTACTAAACAAAGCAATGCAGTCTCACAATGAAAATAGACTTAGCATTAAAACTTCTCTGCCCTTGAAACTCACATGCATTGAAACAACATTGAAACCCACATTCAAAGAAAATACATTTTGCCAGTGGCAGATAAAGATTAACTTTGTGCTGTTTTCAAACCATAGGCCCCTTGCACACAAAACATACACGTGCTCTTTGATACACTTTCCTGATTGTATTAAATTATATTCCTTGTACAATACAGTACAGTTGATAGAGGGCATTTTAAACTTATTGTTTCGATAATTTTTCCAGTAAACAATGAAACAAAATGCATGTACCAATAATGACAAAACTGCCCAATTCAGAACATTTCCATCATAAAATTCTACTCAAACTTCTACAGTCCACCATTATCAGTAAATATGCAGAATCTTTGAAGAAGTAAAAGTCATCTAAATAATTTCGCATTAAAGAAATCTGTAACTAATGAAGAGGTTGCTGCTAACAAACAACTTTATATTTCATTGTTTCATATACAAATAAAGTGTCTGTTGCATTAAAAAATGATAAGCTAGTAATATTGCAATAGGGTATGGATGGCAAACTGATAACAGTTTTATAGTTACTAGGTATCTTTGCTAAAAAAGGACTACAGCATCCACCCACTTTACAACACAGTACAGTATCAGCAATGCATCTACCTACTGTGGGAGTAGAACCCACAGCCTTCTGCATCAAAAGCAAGTACACTATCTGTTGTGCTATTAACAATGCAAGCAGACTCAGCATAAGCAGCACTAAACTTTTGTTCCCCTGCAGCTCTCAGCTTCTTGTAAAATCTACTCAACACTCAGCTGTATATCTGAACTTTGCAGCACAAGAAATCTGGAAAAAGCCAACATTTATTGGTGGGGCAAAAGCCCCAAAACCAGGGACACATTTTAAACATTGTTTGTATAATGTTGGAAAGTTGCTAGAATAAATTGCTGTGTTACCATCATACATTTCACTGCCACGTATTGAACCCAGGACCCTGTGCAAAACAGTCAGAGCAACATACCACTATGCCAAATAATCTATTTTGTGAAAGAGAGGAAGACTGAAACTTAAATGGCTACCATTTAGTGAATTCAGTTCTCACCATAGCTCTCAAATTTAGCACAAATAACCTGGACAAAACCAATAATAGTCCCAAAAATAGGGACAAATTTCAAATATCCATGTTATAAACTTAGGAAATTGCTAGAATAAAAGGTTTTGTGTTACCATGCACTTTCTGAAGAATATGAAGTCTGAAATTCAAATGCCTGTTATTTTTATTTATTTAACATTTGTTAACCAAGAAAGTCTGACTTGGAACAAAAAACAATTTTCAGCAGAGGCCCAGGGAAAAACACTCCAGACATGTGTCTTTGTAAGATGGGAGAACATGCAGACTCCACACAGAAGGCACCTCAGCCAAGAATCAAACCAGAGAACCTGCAGCTGTCAGGCAACAATGCTACCAGTGCACCACTGCTCTACTGACTGTATAAGGAAACAAAAATACAGAAACCACAGATTTTATGAGGAACAGAACAGAGCAAATGTGAGGCAAAAATCTGCAATTTTTTTTACAAATGGTGGTGGGTAGGGAATTCAGGTGCTTGCCACCTGCACCCAAGGTACAGGGTTCAAGCCTGAGGTATTCTCTAGCCACCAGTATATAGCAACTGGGGCATTACACACACACACACACACACACACACACACACACACACACACACACACACACACACACACACACACACACACAGTTGCTTGTAATACACTTACTTGGGTCAGGCCCTTCCATTGCTGTATAGCTCCATATATCACTCAGTAGCTACGTCCTGTGACATGCCCCCAATCCTGTCGTGAAGTCATTCCTTCCTGAGAGAGCAGGCCAGCCTGCAGACATTGCAGTCTGATCCCTTTCAAGTCTATGCAGTTGTAACTAACTGCATAGACTTCTGGGATGCTCTTGACTGCTGTGTTTCTAATCCAGACTGCTGCTGAATCAGTCCAGACCTCTGCACATGCTCCAGATTGGTTGTCGGAAATGCTGCGAGTGCGCATGCGTGAAGGTCCGTGATTTTTGTCCTTATTTTTTTATTTTCTTTCTTATTATTTTTACAGCTGGGGGGGGGTGCAGTCCTGCAGTCCAACAGCATGGGCCGCCCCTAGTCCCAAAGTGGGAAAATGTTCTACTACAGACTATCTAGTTCCTAGGAAAGAGGGCACTTGGTGACCTATTCTGGACCTATCTCATCTAAACACTTTTCTAAAAGTGCCTTCCTTTTGGATGTTGTCCCTTCAGATTCTGTTTTCTCTCTTGCTTCCTCAGGCCTATATGGTGTGTCTGTCTCTCAAGGATGCTTATCTCCATATTCCGATCCATCCTCTTTTCAGGAATTTTTTGCATTTGTCTGTTGCTTCCTTACATTTCCAGTTCTCTGCTTTGCCCTTTGTACTTTCTACTGCACCAAGGGTGATCACCAAATGCCTTACTCCTGTGACTGCTTTTTGCAGCCTTCAAGGGATCCAAATATGTTCTTACTTGGGTGACCTGTCGATTCAGGTGTTCTCTCCAGACACCTTTTTGCAAAATCTTTATTTTTGCCATTTCCCTTCTTCAGAGTCTGGAGTTCACTATAAATTTCAAAAAGTCTTCTCTGACTCCTTCTTGGGATCATGTTTTTCTGGGTTGCAGGGTTCAGACATTGTCAATGCTGGTGTCCTTGCCCCCTCCAAAGGCCTTAAGTCTCATTCCTTCTTTCACACTCTTCTTCTTCTTCTGGCTTCCATTACCACCAAGGAGTTTCTGAGAGCTCTGGTTTTCCCCACATCCACCATTCTGATCCCTCTAGCCAAACTTCATATGAGAAAGTTTCAATATTTTCTGAAGTCAGTATGGCTTCCACATGTGCATGCTCTAGACTTTGTAGTTTCTCTTCTTCCTTGTCTCAGACAGGAACTTCACTGTTGGATTCAACAGTTGTCTCTGAATCCAGGGACCCCTTTCTATCCACCTCTTCCCTCAGGAATTGTTCACAGATGCTCCAGACATGGGATGGGTGGTGACATTTGTCTCCCTAAAAGCTCAGGGGGTGTGGTTGCCTCATCGGAAGAAGGAGCACATTAATGTCAAAGAGATGAGAGGTCTTCTGCTGGCTGTTCAGGCCTTTCATCCTCTTTAATCTCTAGGGCCTCTCAAGGTTTTCACAGACAATACCACAGTGATGTAGTATATCAACAAACAGAGAAGAATGAGATCTTATCTTCTTTGCCAGTTGGCACTTCTGATAGGGGATCTTGCTGTCAAGTATCAAGTGACTCTTCAGGCAGTTTATATCCCTTCTGGTCAGAACATTGTGGCAGACACCCTGAGCAGGTCCTTAACTTAGTCCCATGAATAGATGCTTCATAGGGATGTGTTTCTGGACATTATCCACCAATGGGATACTCCTCAAGTGGATCTTTTTGCCTCCCCTCTGAACAGATAACGTCCTCTGTTTTGTGCCAAAGTCCCAGGTCCTCTGGTATAGAAAGTGGGCATCTTCTCATTTTCTTGGAAGGGGCTGTTTCTTTATGCATTCCCTCCCCTTCTTCTTATTCCAAAACTCCTGTTCAAAATTCAGCAGGATGATCCCACATTATTGTTGTTGACTCCTTTTTGGCCTAAACAGCACTCAGAAGTTACCTCTTCTTCTGCATTTAGCCAGGGGCAATCATCACAAGTTACCTCACAAGGTGGATCTACTCTCAGAAGGCAAGGGATCTGTCATTCATCCCCACCTGTCCACGCTTCAACTGACACTGTGGGTGATAGGATTTTGATTCCTCATAGACACCTTTTTTCTGAGGATGTGCTGCAAGTTCTGTAGGAGGCCAGGAACTACTACTAGGAAATCCTACTTATCCAAATGGATGAGGCTTTCTATTTGATATATCTCTTTTAATCTTGACCCATTTCCTGTGGATGTTCCTTTGGTTCTCTCTTATTTGTGTGAGTTGCTCAATACCAGTTTGGCCTATTCTTCTATTAAGGCCCTCTAATCAGCTATCTCTGCTTGTCTGCCTTTTTCTTCTTTTTTAGCTTCTACATTTGAGCTGAAACAATTTCTTAAAGGTGTCCTTAATATTACACCTCTCAGGAAGCCTGTTCCTCCTCCCTGGGATCTTAATTTTGTTTTGGAGAAGTTGACTCAGGCCCATTTTCAGCCTGCTGCTTCATCTTCCTTGCAACATTGTTCCTAGAAGACTGTTCCTTTGTTAGCTCTTACTTCTGCCAGATGGGTGTTTGAGTCACAGGACCTTATGGTACCCCGCTTTTTTGAACTTTCATGACAACAGAGTGTCCTTGTGCACTAACCCTTCTTTTATGCCTAAGGTGGTTAATGAACTATCATTTAATAATCATTCTAGTAATCTGCCTACTTTTTTCCTCCCTCCGCAAACTGACAGTGACAGGGTGCTGCATACTTTGCACGTGCATAGGCAACTCAGGGTTTATTTGGATAAGACTAAGGCTATTAGAAAATCTGATCAGGTATTTGTTTCTTTTCATCCTAGATCTTTTGGACTTGCTGTATCCAAGCAAACTATTTATTCTTGGCTTTCTAAGGCTATTTCTTTCTGTTACACTTTTCATGGCAAGAGCCTTCCCTTTTCAGTCAATGCTCATTCTACTATAGCTGTGGCTTCTTCTGGTGCTTTTTTCAAGGGCTTAGACACTAATTCTATTCATGAAGCAGCTACCTGGACTTCCGTGGATACCTTTACTAAGCACTACAAGATGGATGGCATCTCTAGAGCTAGTGCTGGTTTTGGGTTAATTCCACTAGAATTCCTACTGGAGCAGTCAGTTCAGACTATGGTAGGCAGAAGTGGCATCTTTATGCCTTACATTATGCAAGGAGCGTTGGGTGACATTTGGCATACCTTTAAAGCAACTAGACTGGCTGGACTTCGGGCTTCCACGGCAGGGAATCCCATATGATAAGAATACTGCAGCAGAGAAGGCAAGGACATCTACCGTTACAGTAAGATTTTACACAACTGTACTTTCTTTTGGCATTGAATTTGGTGGCTATTTAGGAAGTGGAGTTTTTTTTTTTTTTAAATGTTTATAGCACTATAGAAAGGTAATAGCTGGTGAAGCTCCCTGCTGTGAGGCAGTTGTTTCAGGTATGTCTGTGCTCTGAGGGTGGGGATTCTACTTCAACAGTTTGGACACAGAGATAGATTGTAGAGGCAAATGTTCTTCCCTGCAGTGAGATATTTATTTTTTCCCTTTACAGGCACTGTTGGGGGTCTTCTCTTACATCAACAGTTAGTACACCAAATACAGACTGAAAAACAAAACTTCTCAGAGAGGTGCATATTTTTGATCTCTTTTTGCTTTCAGTGTACTTTTATACCAACTATTATGACATTTGAGACAGACAGTAGCTACAAATGTTTGCACCAATGTATTATTTACTTTCTGTAGTCAGGCATTCAGAGCTTTCCTTTGTTTAGTGCAGTAGCCCTTTAAAATTTCTCTGGTGGTTTAGTATGTTCTACACAATCCCACCCCTTTCCTAACTAATAAAAACAGCTGTGTTAGGTTGTGGCTTTTTTTTTTTTTTTGTGAATGTGTAATTACAATTGTTGAGAAAGTGAAGTACTTGTCTTGGCACTAGAGAGTGGTAGTAACTGCTGAGAGTTCTTCTCTGCAGTGAGGTATTTGTTTGTGCTCTCTGTGTGCTTTCGGGAACTTTTTACAACAACAGCTAGAGTAACGAAGCACCGTAGTAGTTGCAGATGACTGCACTATCGCATTGTCTGTATGAATGACTCCTTTCCAGCATTTAGGACTTCAGTTTTGTTCTTGCAGTAGCACTTATGTCATGACTGTTGTGTGTTATAGTACCGGGGGGGGGGGGGGGGGTAGGTGTTTAGGCCTTTCTTGTGGCTTGTGTGATCTCTCTCTAGAAAGTAAAGGGATTCTTTTCTTTCTTTGTTTATAGCACCTGGGGCAGGTAGTAGCTGCTGGAAGCTGTTCTCTGCAGCAAGGTTTTTTTTTTTGTATGTCTGGTTGCTTGCTTTTTATGGTTGGGGGCTCCATCAAAAGTTAATACTCTGAGGTAGTAGCTGTAGATTACTGCACTGAGTTAGTGTCTTGTTTCTTCATTTGGAACTGGGGGAGGGGTGTCCTGCACTTGGTGCTTTCTTTTTTTTTTTTTTGCATCCTAAGGACTTTCTTTTTGTCATTCAAGCAAGACTTTAAAAATCTCTTTGTAGTGTAGTATACTGTGCACCCACTCACCTTCCTAACTCCTAAAAAAGAGCTGTGATAATGAGGGTTTTATTTTTCTTTTGACTTTGCAATACCTATAAAGAAAGGGGAAGTATTTGTTTAAAACACCAGAGATCGGTAGTAGTTGCCAGAGTTTTCTGCAGTGAGATACTTGTTTTAAGTATGTTCATGCTATGGGAGAATTTTCTGACAACTGTTAAGATATGACAAGGGTGTAGCCAGGCATACTCTTTGTAGTCTAAAGAGTATATTTTCTTTTTGCATCACTGAGAAATGTTGGTTATGTCCACAAATGACTTGCTTCTAACCGCTACATAACTTGCTTAGAGATTGCTAATCTGAAAACCACTGAAAATAGTGTCTGTTTATTAGTGTGGGGGGGGGGGGCAACTTTTTTAAATGCCCAAGTGGGTTGGGGGCAGAAAAAAATAGTTTTTGAGTACAAAATGAAATTTTCTGACTATATCTGTGAAATAAAGAGTGGGGTGACAGATTTCTGCAGTGAGTTATTGTCTCCTTAATGAGAGGAAAGGTGAGGGATCCAGCATTCTAGAGACATTGTTATTGCAATAGCCCTTTAAACCTCCCCTACTACAGTTTACTTGATTATGCATTGCCTCTCCCCTTTCCTAATACAGAAAAAGAGCTGTGCATGAAGGAAGTTTTTTCTTTTTGTACTCTGTGCTTTGCTGTATATCCAGAGCATGAAGTATCTTTTCTGTGATAGAGAGGTACCTTTGCTGGAATTATTTCTCTGCAATAAAGTTTATTTAGGATCTGTATGCGTTGGGGAAGGCCTTACACCAAATATTAAGATACCAGAGATTGTGGTTAGATGCAGATTACTGCACTGAAGTATGGTATGCTGTCTTCGTGTGAAATATGGGGATTTTCTGCATTCAGAGTTTTAATTTTGTAATTGCATTATCCCTTTAAATACCCTGTTTTATTACTTGGGGTATTGTTAACCTATTCTCTTCCATGTGTCCAGGGGAGCCTGTAGGAATTTTTGCAGGGGATTGCAAACCAAGAGCACCCCCACCCCATGCAGCCATTCCAGGGTCCCATTACTTGGCTACTTCTCCCCACTTGCCATAAACGCTGTTCAAAACAGTGTGCATACTGTTTTATGCTTTACTTCTACTATGATTACAGATATTTGCATTTCATTTACTGCTATTAGTTCAAATTTTATAACACGAGCACTGAAACATTTGTTAAGTAAAACAGTGGTCTTAAAATGAAAACAGACCTGGCATTAAAACATCTCTTAACATTCACTGATACAGTAGTGAAACCCGCATCCAAAGAAAATGTACCTGGGAAGTGGCAGATTGTTTTTCTTTGTGATATTGTCAAATCTTAGGACCATGCAAAAGTTCTTTGATTCGCCTTCCTGATTGTATTTTTAGTATATAATTGAATTTTATCCCTTGTCTAATACTGCACCACTTGTTAGTTTGTTTTAAATTTATAGTTTTGAACATTTTTCCAGTAAGCAATGAAACATGAGATATGAACCAATAATGACAAACTGCCCAATTCAGAACATTTCATCCATAAAAGGCCAGTCAAACTTCTGTCCTTACAATCCGCCAATATGCACAGTCTCTGCAGAAGTCAGTCATCTGAATAATTCCACATTAGAGATCTGAAACTAATGAAGAGGTTATTGCTAGAAAACAACTTTTTATTTCAGTTTCATCTACAAATTCAGTGCCTGCTGCCCTTAAAGAATAAATTGCCTATGTTACATTAAATAAAATAAGGAATGGGTGGCAAGCTGAAAAACAGGTTCATAGTTACTAGTCATCTCATCCAAAGGAGGACATACTCAGGACTGCAGCACCCCAACCCCTTCAAATACAACTCTACATGCTGTCTGAGTAGAACCTACAGCCCTCTGCATCAAAATGCAAGTATGCTACCTGCTGTGTCACTAACACTGATTTTAAACCCACACACAGACGCACACACCTCAACCTCTTAGTGCAAGAAATAGGGACAGGCTAAAATAAGTAGTGACATATATTGCTCTCATGAGCTTAGAAAATTGCTACAACAGGATTTCTGTTAATATGCATTTTTCTAAAGGATATGATGTCTAAAACTATGTCTGTCTAGCAACTTCAGTCCTTTTTAAGAGTACTATGGGGAAACAATCTGGACCTTTCTGCAAAAACCTGGGCAGCTGAGGGTTATGTTTCCTCCCTCTTATACATACATGCACGCATGCATGCCCAAACACATACCATACCTCTCAATCTTTTAGCACAAGAAATCTGGACAAAGCCTGTTATAATGTTGGGGACCAAGGCCCAAAACTAGAGACACATTAATAAAGTTACTAGAACAGGATTTGTGTTGGAATGCAATTTCTAAAGGATATGAAGTCAAACTCAAATACATGTCATTAGTTAGTAATTTTAATCTTTAGCTCATCCTATTGATTTATCAAAAAAAAAAAAAAAAGTTTGAGGAACAGACCAAAAATATAAGGCAAAAATCTGGACATTCTGTGAAAATCTGTACAGTTGTGAGGTATGACACACACACACCCACCCAAGTCCTTAAAAAGTGGATAGAGCAACAAGGTTTGCATTAGTATGCATTTTCTGAGGATATGAAGTCGAAAACTCAAATGTCTGCTGCCATTTTCTGATTTCAGTCAGCAATGATTTGCCAGAAAAACACAATTTTGAGAAACCAAAAATGAGGCACAAATCTGTGTAATTGTGAGGTATGATCCCCCTACACACTCCTATCCACATCTTGCACACACAGAACCTACCATTACCTACCTATTTCTTACATACATGTATGCCCACCCCTACCTACCTCCTTGCATTTACACACCTCTTAAACACACGTATACACCTACCTCACACTTATACCTTCGTTCACAGTCCAAACATCTTATGGAATTCAAATTCTACGCAGGTGTGGAAGATGAAGACGTAAAACATTGGTTGCACAGATGCTTCTGTGTCTGTGCGACTTGACACAAAGGGCATTCTTAAAGAGCAACCTTAAAAAATGTTAATTTAAAAGAAAATTAATCTTCTGGCCAGCTTGTTTGAGGGGGGTGCAAGTGCACCCCTTGCACCTGCCTGCAGGCACCCTTGTATGTGTCATAAAAAAAAGCTTTGACTGTCCAGAAAATAGTGTTTGTTTTTTTTTCCTACTACAAGTAACTTGTAGTAGCTACTGGAAGGTCACCTCTGCAGTGAAGTGCTTATGTTGGGTCTTTGTGTGCGTTTAGAGAGAGCTATTACACTACTCACTATCAAGTTAGGTCATAGCTGTAGATTACTGCAATGAGGTTATCCATAGAACCCCCCCCCCCCAACACGCAAAATCATAGCTTTCCTTTCATTTTTACAGGAGCCCTTTGAAATCTAACCTAACCTTGTAATATTTTGATTGTGCACACTCTTTTCCTAACTCATAAAGGCAGATGTTCTAGTGAGGATGGTTTTCTTCCATTTGCTTTGTGTGGTTGCCTATCCTGAAAGTTAAGTGCTTTTATTTTGTAGCACCAGAGATGGGCAGTAACTGCTGGAAGTTCTGTACTGTAATAAATTTGATTCAGATTTCTCTGCTTTTGGGGAGAGCTTCTAAACCAAATGCTATGGCACCAAAGAAATAGTTGCATATTTCTGCTGTGAGGTGTTCTCTCCTCAGCAGTGAACAGAACAGAGGGTTCCAGAATCGGGGGCTTTTAGTTTCTTCCAATACCTTTTTAAATTTCTACACTACCCTTTTCCTTTTCAAAAGAGTTGATAGTGGGTAGACTTCTGGCTGTGCAGCAGTGGCCATGTAAAGTGAAGTATTGTGTTATTTCTAGTACTAGACTGGTACTACCTGCTGAATTCTGTGCAGGAAGTTATTTCTCCGTTGTATCTTTAAGATAACTATTAGGATACCAGAAATGGCTAGTTGTGGCAGTTTACTGCTTAAGATATTGTCTAGTGTGTGTGTGTGTGTGTGTGTGTGTGTGTGTGTGTGTGTGTGTAACTTTTCTTTTACCCCATGAGCACTTTATGGGCCACATGGTTTGATTTTAAGTGATGTTTAATTTCTGTAGTATAATTATGATAAGTTGTAGTTTAAGCTCCATTTGTATGTCATTATTTTTAAAATGCTTTCAATGTTTGTATGCAGATACAGCACCTACTTTGTCTTGTGAGCAGAAATAGTATCATTTTGGTCTTTCTCTATTTATGCAGCACTCACTGGGAGATAATTGTGCATTAAATGACTTTTAAAATACGATATAGGGCAGGTTCATAGTTAAGTACTAAGCTAGTTGCCCTTTTGGTCTATTTTAAGCCTAGCCAATTTCCCCTCAAAGGTGAGACTCATACTGTGAGGTAATTGCTTTAACCATTAAGCCAACTGTCCTAAAACAGTGCCGGTTAAACTACTGATATGGACTGTATTGAAGGTAAACATCGACTTGTTCTGAACCTTAAAATGCAAAATGTGATGGTGTGAAACACAGCTGTCATGCAATTACATTTCTAACTACATGAGGATTTATAATAGTATTGAATGAAGAAACCGGTCTAGCACAAAGCTATGATCCTGACTTAGCATTTACAGCTAAACATTAAAACAATTAATAGCAATTCTGGGCAAAATGACAAAAATGACTCCACGCAAAAAAGGGGTTTGTTAACATTAAATTGTTCAGATCTGATAATACATAAGACGAGGGCAGTAAATATATTCATAGAACCATGACTACCTCTTATCTGGACAGTCTACAAAAATCACTGGCAAATCACTTGAGGACTGAAGTCAGAAATTAATGGCAGATGCTTGAGTTTCAGACTTCATATCCTTCAGAAAATTCTTGCTAATGCAAAACCTGTTATAAGTTTGTAAAAGCAGTATTTAGTGTCTCTTTTTTGGGCCTTTGTTCCCACCATTATTTGTGATTTATTTTCCATGTTTCCTGCTCTAGCAGGTTGAGAGGTATGGAACTATGTATCGTAAAAATGTGAATAATTTTTGGATGCAAGCTTTTTTTCTGATTGTGCGCAAAGCTGCAAGGAGGTTATAGGAAATAGTTCCTCTTTATATGCAAAGGTACAGCTGAGACTTTTCATGAAAATAACTGAGGTGCAGCTAAATAAGAAAAAAAAGAACAGTACAGTATTTATCAAAGAGGTAACCCTTTGTGTCTTAATCCCTTTAATAGCTGTCTTAACCCCTTTAATAGCTGTGTGCATTTAGGCTTGGTCCAGGAAAACTTGCAGTTTTTGTCCAATTTAGCTCCATATTTAAATGCCTACATCATTAAAATGGTTTTAAATTTGTTCATGAAATTTAAGAATTACCTCTAAAAGATTTTCTTATCTGCACAGAAAAGAAAAAAAGCTTGAATTTTAATGAGAAAGTATACATTCTATGCCTCATATAAAAAAAATAATTTTTTTCTACCTTTATATTAGAAATGTTTTCAAATAGAGCCAGGCAAAGATATTCCCTCATGTCCTAAGCTATAAATATCTTTACTCCATCTGGATTTGTGTCTTCCCTTTTGCCTAATCATATGACTGCATAATTTTGGTCTACATCTCAGTCCACCTACCAAATCATTTCATTTCATATTCCACTGTCCTAGTGTGCATCCTGTATTGTGTGCATTGTTAGGAAATGCTTATTTTCCTTTGTGATTACCTTGTATTATAGTTTTGTAGATAAGTGTTAGGCTAGCTGCCTTTTCAGGTCATTTTAATTCTAGCTAACTTCCCTTTTTGTGCTCAAATTAGTCTACCCCATTTTGTTAGAGATTGTTCTTACCCATGCCATGGACAATAATTGTATATTACCCCTAATGAGCACTGGAGGTCATACCATAGATAATTTGAGATGACCCATCCATGGGATAAAGCATTTAGGAGGTGCCTTTGTCCATTATTAGTACAGGGGGCAATCAATGGGTACATTTTGTTTACCATCCATAGAGCCAAGTTGAGCTTGAATACAGACAAGGATGAGCTTTGTTTATGCGGCTGTTCTAGTGTAACAGTATTGAGATGTACCTGTCCATCCAAACCAGTCTGATGTTATAAGAGGCTTGGATCCCTAGATTGGGAATATTTTTTGGCATTTGAATATCTGCAGTAAATCTCTGTACTGGGTTGGAAGATGCCATGTGTGCTACACAGAGATCACTCAGCAGTCTGTAGCATATAAAGTATGACAGGGCTTTGAGTCGGTCAATATAGGACATGCTTAGGCTTTGTATCCTTTTAGTAATGTATCTCTGGGTGTTCAGTTGTTGCATGTGTCTGGACTGATAAATGTTAAAGGGGATGTTTTTACATTCAATGACTGGCCTAATCAGGGCAGAATAAAGGGGGAAAATGAAATCATATCTCTAGACACAATCCCTTTGACTATAAGCTGTGCAATATGGGAAGACTTGATACCCACATGTTCGAAAGTAAGATCACTGCCCACATATGGTTACAAATATCAAACAATTTGTTCAACTGGTAAGGGCCTACTGTTATTGTGGTGGTTTGTGGGGTTAGGTGACTTCCCAAAGGATACAGTAATGCATTTATTGACAGATTCAAACCATAATTTTTGGCACCCATTATTTGGGACAAAACTTTCTGAAGAATAGTTGTCATTTGGGATTCAATGATTGCAAGCTAGGAGCAAACTGTCAAAACAGAAGCCTTTGGTATATTAGCTTTTATTTCTGAACAGCAGATGCCAAACAGAAGAACTCCCAGCAGAGAACTCTGCAGGAGCCCACTGGTGACTGATCTTTTTGTGGAGGTAACTTCCATTATTTTGGTTCAGTACATGGACTGTTTTTATTTGCTGATGGATACTCCTTGGCTGGGGCTTTAATGGGACCTCAGATAATCGGTTCACTATCCCAGTCAGCAAACTTAAAGTAAATGAAAGGGTTTCATTTTTCATAGAAATGCATACAGCATTTAGTATTAACGTCAGATCAAAATTAAACATTTGTTTTTTTTGTAGCTTTTGCTTTATTCTGAGCTGTACCAAAAGCTGCATATTTTCAGCTAAAAGTTGCCTTCTGTCAATTTACAAAAGGCCATGATGGCCTGAATTCCACCCTAAATTCAAATAAATACCACTCTATTGCTTCAAGATATTCTTACATGTTCTGTGATAACACCTCCTGATCAATCTTTACTTTTTGTTTGCACAGCCTAATATCTTTCATTGGGAGTAGGCAATAGAATTAAAAGTATATGGGATTGTCCCTCAGAGCAAACATTTTTGCTGTAATTTATATGAATGACAAAATATTTTCCAAGAAAAAGTTATTCTGCATTTTATTATGTTTCAGCTGCACACTGATGCCTTGCTTAAAAAAATTTTATGGTGTCATAGCTTAAAGTAAAATTGTTGTTGTGTATATACCCTGGACAGATGAAATACTCATGTCTGTTATGTCAACACAATAACATGGAAAAACATCAACAGCTAGTGTGCATGCTCCAATCAACTCTGGAGCTGGTGAAACTGTTTTTGCAAGGAGCAAGCCACACTGCTAATTATATATACTAACTCTGAGACTGCACAATCCCCAGGGAAGGGGGTATATTCCCCTACCTGGGGGCTATTTATATTTCACACATGTTAACAGTGCATTACACCCAGTTAGTTGAATGAAATTCAGCAAACAAATGTTGACTTTTTGAGGGTTTCAAGCAAAGATATAACGCCTGCTTCTGTCTACGAATGTGTATGTATAGGTATGTACGTGTATAATGTATATGTGTAGTATATTACACATACATTTTATATATATATATATATATATATATATATATATATATATATATATATATATATATATACATACATACATACATACATACATACATACATGTGTGTCTGTGTAATGCATATAATACATGTGTATATATAACATGCTCATTTTTGTCCCATTAATGACAAAGCCAGAACATATAAATGGCTGTAAAAGCAATGCTGGACCAATTCTTACTGACTGTAATTAGTAGTATAACAAATTTCTCATAATAAATTCTGGCTAACAGCTTAGAAATGAGTTAAACTAGTGTTTCCAGCTGTGAATACGCATACCCAACTTTAACTTGTAAATTTGGTTCTGTTGCAAAGGTGTGTCTAAACTTGGATTTGCAGTCACAAGTCCAGTGTCCAAAACCTTTTCTATTCAAGAGTAATATAGTTGGGCTGTTATTGTACCCAGCTTCTTTTTAGCAGATCTAGCCACCTAATGATATAAACCTTGATATAGTTGATTCACTGTTAGTGACGCCCTGACCCTATGTGCAAAAATTGGGGGAAAAGGGATATGGATAGATCACAACATCCAAAATGAAACCTACATACAATGTAAAATGTCAGACTTTGCAATAAAGGAGTATGAACTAAAGACATTTGGAGTCTGTCTTTGAAAGGGTGTATTTCTGTCCTCTTTTGAAATGTCCCAAGAAGTTTCAAATAATGACAAGATGCTTAGTGACTAAATCTGTAGACTACATTTGTAACATCAGAGCTTCCAGTGCAAGTATGGTATTGTAGCAACATTTTACAACTGAAACAATTAATATACAGATTTTTTTTCCTAGTGAGAGATTTTTACTTCTAATATATTCGGAACTCAAAGTAATACTTTGGGCCATTACTGAAATCAGTGTATTGAGGTCCAGTTTCTCTGCAACACCCAAAATGAAAAATTTGTGCAATGAAAAATATCAAGATAATGGCAGTAAAGGCAAATGAACTAAAGCAACAGAGGCTCAAAGATTATGGCATTCTTTGAGAATTCTTTGTAAAGCTTTCAGGTATTACAACATCGTGCTCAATTACAGAACAAGAGTGTAATTCTAAGCTCAGAGCTTCCGGTGCTGTATAACTCTGAATTTGACCACACTGCTTTAGCCAGATGAAAGCATGGCAGTGCTGCTATATAATACTTGGAAAACTACTTTCTTGGAGAGGGGGTAGTGAAATACAGGCTACTATCATTTTAGATATGAGATCTTTGTGCAGATTCTGGATCTAGTATTTTGTACAGATGTCAGCCTCCAGGCTGGAAAACCATCATTATACCAGAAAGTGAAAAGGTCTTCTGAAACGCAAGGTTTAATAGCTATATTTAAGATACTGTATGCCAGTTCAAAAACAAATTCTAATCATCCGTACTGAAGAGACACAATGTCACAGGGAATGTTATCCTTGTGAGGGGAAATGCATAAATATAATGACCACATCACTTTTTGTTCCCTCCACAACAAATCATGTCATCAGTCATTGTGACACTCATGTCGTTACTATTTGCTTTTCTATACATATGTCCTCTGTTGTCAAAAACAGGCAGCCACTTCCAGCAATCTTCTCTTACAAATTATCAAATATGGTGAAATAACATCTACAGTAATGCGCCAACACAATGATCAATTTATTGGGATTACCTTAACTGCACCCTGCTTTCATTCACTGATTGCTTTTGATGACCACAAAGTTCAGTAGGCAGAAAAACAGATTCAGTGATTATGAAACTTCTGCTACAATAACCTCCCAGTGTTGATTGTGGTAAAGGGAAAACATGTTTTCTATTATGGGCAGTGTCTGCTATTAGCATTGCCCATAGTTATACCTGGGTGTTTATTGTTCTTAGTAAATAAAAAAAAAAAAAAAAAAAAAATGGTTCTTACAATACTTGAATCTGCAATTCCCAGTAGTTCAATCATGTCATGAGAGATTGCCAGTTAGGCATTACAACAATAAGTTGCTCTTACTCTATAATAAAAATACTTGTAGGGCACTCGTATCCAAGTACTATATTCATGGGTAGAAGAGAGAAGTCATGCTAATAAATATCATGACTTTGCATGTATTTCTAATGGGAATACAGTCACATGGGTATAATGCTAACAAACACTTGCATGCAACATAAAATGCCTAGCCGCATCCATCTTTAGGTACGTAAAGGATTTCTGTGCCAATTTGCAGGCACAAGTGTTCACATGCTAAATGATAACCATTGGTACAAATTTAGCAATTTGGTCTTCAAGACTAAGATTAAATTCAAGATACCCAGATTAGTAATTTGACCTTTAGTGATATCTTATTCCATAGACTGGGAACACATTTGGGTTAGCAGCCTCTACCTTCAGTCTGTTTTTAGGCATTGACTAAAGTCTCTAGTGTGGGTGGTAGAAGAACCATCTATTTTGAGGAGTAAGAGACGGGTCAAACAGGATCAGGCTTTTCATGGCTTGCAAAGTGAGATAAAAAATTGTTAGACAGTAGGCTATTCAGTGTAGGAAAAGTAGTATTAGTGGAGATAATTGATTTAAGGCATTTGATTTTTTTTTTTTTTGGGGGTTAGAAATCTTTGGAATCCTGCCAGTTGAGTGAAGGCTGGAATTGTGTACACCAAAGGGAACATTGTGTTGTGTCTGAGAGAACTGTTCTATGGTACTTTGGCTTTGAATCTTGAAAATATTAAATTACAGTGCCAGTAAAATGGTATTCCTGACAATATTAGAAAAGGAACAAAAAGATGCAGAGCCAGCAAAACAGTGACAGAAATTTTATATAGAATAAAAGTCACAGCATATTACAAACCAGTTTCGGCTGGCGTAGCACAGCCTTCTTCAGTGTGACTTTTTGTACACTGAAGAAGGCTGTGCTACGCCAGCCGAAACCGGTTTGTAATATGCTGTGATTTTTATTCTATATAAAATTTCTGTCACCGTTTTGCTGGCTCTGCATCTTTTTGCTCCTGACAGTCAAGTTTTCTGAGCCGTGCAGTTGCTACCGCGCAGGAGGTTCTTTTGTCTTAATATTAGAAAAGGATCAAATGAGCGAGAGTTCTCAACATAAGCACCTAGGTCTGTTATGACTGCCTGACTAGAAGTACCTGTTTGTGAGGTGGGAGCAGCTTTTCATTGAAGGTTATTAGGTTTTGTAGTTGGTGAGAGACCATTTTACAAATTCCAACCCTTGAAGGAACTGTTTCTGTGGATGATCATATAAGAATGCATAGCAGTTACCAGAAAAGTCAAACACATATATTGGCTTTGATGCCAGCAAATTAAAATTAAATACCAGCAAATTAAATACCAATCAGTAAAGGATATGGCACTGATTCCTGTGGTAGCTCACTAGTTCCATTTGACCAGTCAAGTCGACTATTAAAGAAAAAATAAATAGAAAAACTTTAGGTGCGCTTACACTCAGTCTATTTACATATGGTATTCTAGGTCATAAAAAGTCTCAAACTTAATATTATTGAAAGAGCATGTCATACCTTCCTTAAATTCAAAATACTAGTATTGGAAGATCCTGTTTTAAGACTGTCTCAAAGAAGTTTAAGTTCCCAATAGGGTTAAAGTTGACTGACATGTATGACTCTCTCAGAATGGAAGTGCTTTACATTTATAACAAATCTTTGTATAAAGGGAAGTCCCTTTAAACTGCACTTGACATTTTGAATTTCTTGGAATCGGTTACAGTAACCTTAAGTGAAACCTTTCCATATTCATAATGGAATGGCTATATGCACTGAAGCAGTCTTTTAGTAAACATGAAGGCTTTGAATCAGTTGTTTGGGTTTAATAACTGAAATAATCACACTTGCTGTATTTCTTTGATCTAGTTACATTTTGAAGGATATTTAAGTCGAGCATATATTTCCTGGAGATGGCCTCCACCTTACCTATTATTAATCTGCTCATGTTATCTGCAAGTTGCAGGAAATTTTAAGATTTTGTTTTTAGATGACAGCAAATCAAATTATGAAATCAAACTTAGAAATTGTGTATCTTGTAGCTGTATGACTATGCAAAATTATAAAAATATGTCAAGAAATTTGTGAAAAATGAAAAGCTCAGATTATCCTATTATCATACATGATTGTGAAAATTTGGTGCACTGCAAATTTACCATAGTGATAATGCACGGTATGTTTACAAGTAAGACTTCACACCTGTGGCTACCTATGCTAATCCCCCCCAGTCCTTTATGGTAAAGTTGAAAATGAATAACAGTAATTCAGACACTGCAACACTAGAAGAGTAGTGTACATCATTTGCCAAAACGTCATCTAGTTGAATGTTATAGCCCTTCAATAACTGAAGACAAGTATTTGAATTTTTTATTTATCTAGATTAAATAGTGTTATGCAATCTAGTCTGAAGACGTTATGTGACTTCAGTAATGGGACATTTATCAGCTTCAAAACTGGTGTAAACCAATGATTTCAGACCTGTTTGCACAGAAGTGATTGAAGCTGTACCCAACAATATTTTGACTTTAGTAGAAATAAATGTGTATTCTCGTGGAGATACTTTTACTAGTTCATCCATCTAACCACAATGCAATTGCATTTTCAATTAATCAAGTGGCAAAGTGGTGAGTAAGATATGTGTTGGTAAAAGTGAGGTGACATAATGATTGGGGCAGTAAATACAAAGACAGTATTAAATGTATGGCTATTCTACAATGTCTTTTCCATTCTTTACGGGACACAACTGTAATCAACAGAATGAACATGAAAGTATTATACAATGACCCCCCATTAATATTTGAAAACGTGCATGCTGATTGGCCAGTGTGCCCATTGTAAATCCCACAATATACCAACAGAAAAAGGTCCGGTCACCCGGACTTTTTTCCGTTGGTATAAAGTATCCAAAAACCTTTTTTTTTTTCTTTTTTTAATTAAAAAAAAAAAAAAAAAAAAAAAAAAAAAAAACGAGCAACAGAAACTTTCTTTTCTCCGTTTGCAAAGCATTGATGTAGTGGGTATGCATAGGAACACAAGTCCCATACGCATGCACAGTACAACACAAGGAAGCAGTATACCACCACCGGGGGGAAGAACAGTAATGCGCTGTTATACAAAGACATTATCGAAAAGTATTTGTTTTTTCAATGTCATTGTATAAGGGTCTATATTAGAACATCGAAGTTTCAAAACTTCGAATGTTCTAATATTGAACCCTATTCAGCAAAAGCTGAAAATATCGAAGCAGCAGAAAACCAAATTTTTTCCTAGGGAAATAATTTGGTTGTCCGTTTCTGTTGCTTCAGTATTTTCAGTGCTGTGGTGGAAAGTTATGGGTCAGGTTCTGGTAAGTGTGCAATTGAATGCTGGTTAGGTTAGTTATGGTTAGGGTACGGGTTAGGTATGTGTGCGATTTGTGTGGACATGAGGGTTAGGGTGGGTTAGGTGAGTTAGGGCGTAGGTTAGGTATGTGTGTGATTGTATGGACGTGAGTGTTAGGGTGGATTAGGTGAGTTAGGGTTAGGGCGTAGGTTATGTATGTGTGTGATTGTATGGATGTGAGGGTTAAGGCGGGGTAGGTGAGTTAGGGTTAGGGCGTGGGTGAGGTAAGTGTGCGATAGTGATGGACCTTAGGGTTTGGGTTCAGCTAAGTGGATAATTAGTGGTGTGTGTATAGTTTAGTTTAGGGTTAGTTTACGGTTAGGTGTAAGATTTTAGGTGTATGTGTGTGAATTGCTGTTTGGTGTGCTTGTGTTGTGTTTTGGAACAGTGAATTTTTTTCCCTAGGAAAAAATTCACTGTTCTGTATGTTTGATGTTTTCAGCTTTCGCTGAATAGGGTTCGATATTAGAACATTCAAAGTTTTGAAACTTCGATGTTCTAATATAGACCAATTGTATAATAGCTATAACCGATGCAGTGGTTGTGGTATATTGAAATTTACCCATGGTTGGCTTTATTTAATCACTCAGGCTTTGCTCTCATGATTAAACCACGCCAACCATGAGCAAATCTTCAATATACCCCACCATGTCATCGGTTACTGCTTAAAAATAACATGCTGATGGAATATTAAGCATAACATTCCATAATAAGAAGGTGGCAAAACTTAAACCATGTATGTTTACAAGAAATTCCCTTGCTTTCAAAGCACAATGAGAGTAAAGATTGTTTATAATAGAATTATCTGCTATGAAAGAGCAAAATAGAAAGCATTACTTGCATTATGAAATAAGAACTGCTTATAAGTATGACTCAACTGTCCAGCTGCTAAATTATCTATCTTTTAGTAGTTGGGGATAGCCTATGGAGAAATCCATAGAAACTTACTGAAGCTTTGAATTTATATTTTACAAATATTATTGAATTATGTAGTTTTACTAATGGTATTCTTAATTATGATATACTTTAAGAATTATGTATCCCCCAGCAGTAGTCACAAAACAGTAAAAACTGTTATGAGTATAAACCTTGACTATGGACCCAGGTGGTAACACAGCCATTCTTAAACCGTTATTAATGAATGGATAATGCCATGGTGTAAGGTATTTAGTAAATTACTAGTAATGAAATATAAACTTGAGAACCATAATGATCCAAATGCTTTTCTTCGTGGGGGCATGATTGTAGTTCTGTTATTAGGCGCTGTCAGCAATTAATGCTAACTATATTAATTGGTAAAATCTTTTGTCAGATGTGACTTGAATTCTGTAATTGAGTGCAGATGATATACAACATGCCTCTGAAAAACGATTGAATGTTACTATATAGTTATGCTGGCTAGTTATATCAAGTCCTTCAATATAATAGCACAATTCCTTATATTTAATTGTATGTTGATACTTGATTAACAAATATAAGTTGGAGAATAGTTGTCTTTTAGGGGACATCCTACAACAAAAATATCTATCCATGTTGGAAGACCGTATGGTTCTGTTTTGGACCAAGTATTATGTAACACAGGTTTTGCATCATTTCCCAAAGTATGGGACATGCCAAGTTATTAAATACAGATATGACTGCAACATTGGCAGTGTTCTAAGCTCAGATACAGATCACCATTTCTAACACTTGCCATCTAACTTGTGTTTCAGATTTAGTGCAGGAAAATGCAAAGGAAAGGTTTTTAGGAAAGTTGTTTTCAGTACAGGTTATACAGAATAATACTGCATTACCTGAAGTTAAACAGTATAAAGACCAAGGAATTACATTCATATCCACTTTTCATTCAGTGATTGCTTTAAGTTTTATAATACAATGAAGCAAGTTGGACAGTTATTTAAAAGTAAATGCCTCACATCATCCAGGTAAATTTGATAGAATTTTACAATACTTTTACTCAATTCTAGTTACTGTAGTACTCTTAGGCTCAGCATTAGAAATTTGGTGAAAGGTCAGTGTAAAATTAAGTTATTCAGAACATTATATAACTGAAAAATCATTTTGGATTGGATCCTACTAAGTGCAAGCATAGTCAAGGCAAGTTTACATTAGCATACAACATGTATACTAAGCACTGAAAACAGGTTTTGACTTTCAGATATATGCAGGTTTTATGACGTGGTCAGGAACATATCTTGAAGAAGATTAAGGTACATTGACATGATTTAAGTTACTTGGGTTATTAAACTATGGAAGTAGACTAAAGAACTAACAACTCGCACTAACATACGTTTTTAGAAATTGTGGGCATTCTAAATAAAATTGCTTGAAAATTTAGCTAAAGTAATGCTGTGGTCTGATCTTGTGATTGAAGAGCCATAATGCCTAGAAAGTATGAGGATGTGATGTGGCCTAGAACAAATGACAGTATGTGATATGTACAGAAGATTGCAATTGCTGCTATCATTTCCTCTGTAGACTTAAAGGGAAAATACTCTAGTTGGTTGCTGGTATAACCATAAGCTTATCAGTAACTGTGTTGACAAACCAGGAAGCAAACCCATGAAGAAAACCACAATTTTGAAATCATAAACCCTTTTGCAAAACTTTTATCAACTTCATGTAGAATTCCTGCTTTGTGCACAGGAATCCTCATGATTTTAAATTTAAACCAACATTTCTGGATGCTATTTCTTGTATTATTCATTGCTTGTGCCTTATCCAGAAAATGCAGTGCCATTTGTTAATGTACTGAAAAAGCAATAAAAGGGATCCATACCATAGTCGGTGATTATGGTATATCCACTATGACAATCGGTGATTAAAGTTAGAATAACTGACCCCTAAATTGTGGAAGACCTACAAGAATCTGGTAGCTATAATCCTATTTCACTGATAAATTGATACAAAGGTTTCATCCATCTTGATGGCAAGAACACAAGAATGTGTTCTCTCATGCATGTTGACAAATAGCGGATTACTAGTAGGCCCATAACATTTATGCAACTGCATGACAGTGGCACATATTGAGTGGGACCATCTTTTTTTATTTTAGAAATATCAATTGTATTAGAAAAGTAAAAACTATGTCTTTAAAAGAGTGATGTACAATGATTTAGTACCACAACTAAAAGATTTTACCGCATACTACAGTTTAATGCATTCCTTAAACTGATTGATTTAAAAAAAAAAAGTAGAAAAGTGGAGTACACCCAAAGGAGGACCTTTGTTCTTGGGGTTTCTCGTTATCATTATGGATGAGCTAGCTAACCCAGCTAATCCATGAAAAGGAAGGATGTGGCACTTTTCTACTATTTGCAGATGACCATACATTGTTCGGATAATTTTTTATAACAAGTTCAATGCATATTTATGGTGTTTGGTAGGTATTCTGGTCATGTTTGACATAATGAATGACAAGAAGTAAACTAACCAGAAAACTGAATGATGAAATCCTTCGTTAATGATGAAAAACACACACTTTTTATATACATGAATTACTTAATGCCCCGTAAGCACTTTCATTTAAACTGTTAAACTTCCTCAGACAATTTAAAATACATTACATCAAATCCTTATATATACATCCTGATTACATCATTGGACACATTTATAAATCAATTATACCCACTTCCCTGCTTGCTGCTATATATTACAAATACTACTTTTTGAAAGAAAACTTGTTTAAAAAACTAAATACATTAACAAAAATGTAAGAAGTACATACATATAGTGTGCTAATGAATGTCATAATAAGAACTTTAGAATATATTAAGAAATATTAGAAAATAGTATAAATATAAAATTTGTATATATAACAAATATATAATGACACAAATATATAAATACATCTGTTTGTGTAAATTTTATTGTATGTATATTTAAAAATTCATGCGTTATGAACGTAAGAATTATATGTAATAATGCATGTAGTGTTATTACAATAAAGATCACCCAATTTTGTTTTTTTCTAATGCTTTTAATTTTAATATTGGGGCTATTTATCTACTCTCATTAAATGAGCTCAATAATACAAGAGAAATTGTACAACAGCCTAATTCTCTATATGATCAGGAATTCCCTGAATTGAAAAGATGAGTGAATAAAAAATAAAACTAACCCCCAGCATTTTTATAACTAGGCAATGGGGTTTCAATGGGCCAGACCAAAAAACAAGCAATGGAGAAATTAAATAATGGCTTTACTTCTACTGTGAATTTGTGTTTTATATATGATATGCAACCGCCTGTTAATACAGTGTGTGAACGTGATGAACATAGTGTTGTGAATACTAGATGAGATTTTAAAGTATATAATTTTTCAGATGCGCATGTAGATGAACATGTAGCAGATTTACTAGCTAAGGGAACAGCTTTTGTTCTAACTAGGCCTTTTGATTTTACTAGCACTATGATATTAAAATGTTTTTAAGGAAAATTAATTTTAGTCTATTATATAAGGATAGTATATATAATGTGAGAAGTAAGTATAGTAAAAGCGGTACATACAATCCTCCCCCTACATCCTAGATTAATTACTTATGAAAAGATTTGTGAACAAGAGTTGAAGCATTTACAAATCTCAAACGTAAAAGGAAAATATGTTCAGAATTTAGATGAAAGTGAATAAAGTACTTTGAATGCATTAATAAATGAGAAAGTAAAAATCATGAAGCCAGATAAAGGAGGTGGAGTGGTAATTGAATCAGGAAGTATATAATACCAAATTAAATGACATAATGAGTACTGGCACATATATAGAAATGTCACTTAGTAAATTAAATAGTGCCTACAGAAAAATACATGGGCAAAAAATATTTTTGTAGAAAGATTAATAAATTTAGTTTTATATAATTATTTAAATATAACTACCCCAGAATACTGTTTTTTTTGGTAGCCCCAAAATGCATAACACAGATGACCCCCCTATGCATCCATTAGTTGACGGCAGAGACTAAATCACTACAGCATGTGCAAAATATATAGATTATGAATTAAAAGATCCTAGGAAAAAAACACATCTGTAGAGATTCGTGGACCTTTTTGGAACACAGCCCAGAAAACCACAGGTAAAAACTTCTCAAAAGCGAACTTCTCACTTATCAAAACTGAAGTGGAATCCTTCAAGGCCCCAGGGCCAGTGGAAACTATGGCCCAAACTGCAGAATCCTATATAAACGCATTCTACGGGCATCTCCAGGAATGCATGGATCATGCTATCCCAAACAAAACCAAGACCCAATCATCCAAAGGCAGGCGTCCAGTCTGGTGGACCCCTGCCATAAACAAACTGTACAACAGAAGGAGGAAGCTACTACATGATAGAGCAAAATCCCTAATAGGGAAGGCATCTCTGATCAGTACTAGCAAAAAAATTACGATCCCTCATAAAATCCTCCAAGGCCAGCTTAGAGAGAAAAATTGCACAGGACACCAAAGACAATCCTAAGGCTTTTTTCAGTTATGTTAGAAACCTGGGATGCAACTCCCAGACTTGTTCTGAGTTGATTCTAAATGACAAAAAATACACTGAACCCACAGACATTGCCAATATCCTGGCAGACAGGTTCAGTGCAAACTTCTCCACCCCCTCACCCCCAAAAGAGCAAGTGTCTATCCCAACAGAGGGCTGCCTCCATCTCTGATGCTCAGGTGAAGGCTGCCCTCTCCAAAGCAAAAAACACAGCTTCCATGGGACCAGATGGTGTCCCAGGTTGCATCCTACATGAACTCCAAGAGGAACTAATCCCACAAATAAAACAGCTATACAATCTCAGCCTCACTTAGCAACAGTGGTCCCACTCCACAAAGGTGGAGCCTCTACAGACCGTGGAAACTATCGCCCCATAAGCCTGACTAGCTTAGTCTGCAAGGCTATGGAGAGGATCATCATGGAGCTCATAAACAAAGACATTGGGGACCTACAGACACTAGATCCTACCCAGTTCGGCTTTGTCAAGGGCAGATCCTGCCTTTCGAACCTGGTTGACTTCTTCGAAACAGTCACCAAAGCCATAGATGAAGGGAAACAGTCACCAAAGCCATAGATGAAGGGAAGGTAGTCCACACAGCCTATCTGGACCTTGCAAAGGCAATTGACACAATACCCCACTCGGGCATCATAGATAGGGGTTAAACCCCTATGTCACAAGATGGGTTGCAAACTGGCTCAAAGACAGAACCCACAGAGTGAGAGTTGCTGGAGTCAGACTCGAAACCGGTCACAAGTGGCATCCCGCAGGGTTCTGTCCTGGGACCACTTTTGTTCGGTATATACTTTTCCGAGGTACAGGCAAACGTGGGAGGACTATGGCTCACCAAGTTTGCAGACGACTGCAAACTGGGCGCCATAATCAACTCTCCAGCTGACACAAACATCCTTCAAAAAGGTCTCAGAGACAGATAACTGGTGCCAGCACCATGGTCTAAAGCTAAATGCCAAAAAATGTATAGTCATACCCAAAAACAATGTGCCCACAAATTACCACATAGGTGGAAACCCATTAAGTACAGAGAAAGTTATTAGGGACCTGGGGACCCAAGTTGATAGCAATCTCTCCTTTGAAAACCACATTGCCAAAGTGGTTAGAAAGACCTTCTACATAGCCCACCTCATCACGAAGGGTTTCACATCTAGATCAAGAGAGGTAATCGTGCCCCTTTATTCATCCCTCATCAGGCCCATCATAGAATACAATGCCCCTTTTGGGATGTACCTTACCCGACACCTGCAGCAATTAGAAAGACCCCAAAAGTATCTCACCAAGAGGATCAAGGGTCTCAAACAGATGCCATATGCTGCTCGGTTAAAAACTCCAGCTCTACTCAGTTGCATACTGCCTACTTCGAGGCGATCTATGCCTGACATACAAAGCTATGTGAAATCCAGAATTAATGGACATGCTCCACCTCAGTAAATCTAAATCCCTTAGAGCCACACGCTCGAGGGACTTGAACTTCAGCACAGAAATAAATAGAACTTGCTGGAGGGACAGGTTCATAACCCAGAGGCTCCCTTCGCTCTGGAATAGAATTCCAGTTCATGTGAGGCAGAGCATCTCGCTGAATCTCTTCAAGAAGAATCTCGATAGGTGGATGGGGGATCGTAGGTTTGTCCCAGGGATTACTCCCGTGTCACTATTAGACAGAGGCACAGTAAAATAAACCTTAAAGGGCACAGTATACTCAAATCAAGGGGTGACGTAAGCCATACAGAATCGGGCTAGGCTTATAATTGCCTCAGGGCAGATAGCCTAGTATGAACCTATGAATGAAGTGGAATTTGACTATAATGACATCTTAGTCACTATAGATGTATGTGACCCTGTATACTGTCATTCCAAAAACTACAGTGCTGGAATGGGTCAATGGAATGCTTATTTACCATCATGTAACACATGATTTAGCAAATTTGATAATGGAACTTTTAGAAATAGTATCAAGCAATAATTTTATTATTTTATTATATTTTTTTGCAGAAAAAAGGTATTGCTATAGGGTCACCATGTGGGGGAGCCTATGCAAATTTAGTAATGGTTTTCTGGGAAAGAAATTGTTTAATAGTAAATATTACACATTTTTGAAATCATATCAGATTCCAAGATATTAGTATCATCTGGAAGGGCACACCAGAAATATTGAATGAATTTTTTGTGTACATAAACACTACTACTGATTTTCTAAAATTTGCATAGCATACTAATGCAGAATATATGAATTATTTGGATGTACACCTTATGAAGGATAGAAGGTAATCATACTTTTATATAGTGGTTATTCACAGAAAGGAATCTTATTCTAATTGTTTCTTACATTACAGAAGTTTCCATCTGGAGCATCAGAAGTCAGTTGTTAAAGGGCAATTGGTAATGGCAGCCTGGATGAGGACTAATTTAGATAAATTCAAAGAAGAGTGGAATTTTTTGCGCAATATGTTTCTCAATAGAGATTACCCAGAAGCATTGGTGGATGCATTAATACAAGAAGTAACCATTAAAAGAATGAATGGATACTTCAAACCTATCATAGATAAACAGAATATAGTACAATATTCCAGTAATTCATCTAATATTAACACAGTGAAGTTAAATAATGAAGAAATCAGTGTATTAATGAAACAATGTTTTTTCTAGAGCTTTAATGCTTACTTATTCACAAGATCATAATATAATTAGAGATATAGTTAACAACTGGATTATTTTATTAGAAGATCTTTGTTTTAAGTGAGAAACCTAGAATAGTTTATAGGAAAGGTAAAAGTTTTAAAGAAATTTTAAAGCAAACAATTCACCTATTCATGGTAATACAGGTATGTTTAAATGCGGCGCCTGTCATTGGTGCCATAAAATAAAAATGGGTGAATACGTTCAACTTAGAAACAAAGTTTAATTTATATAGTAAATACAATTGTAAATGTAAAGCAGTTGTGTATTTAGCTACATGTAATTAATGCCCAGTGTTCTATATTGGCACAACTGAGAGACATTTGTCCCAAAGAATATATGAGCATGCATATGCTGTTAAGAAAAAATTAAACAATGCTTTAGCAAAACATATAAGTGAACATAATGATCACCAATTTTCTTTCATGGCTACAGACTACGTAGAAATGGAAGATAAAAGACCCTGGGGCTTATACTTAGAACTTAAAGAATTAAAATGGCAAATAAGAACACAAGCTGACATTTGGCCTGGAGTTAATGAGCGTAGCTCAATAGCCCCAGTATTAAAATTAAAAGCATTAGAAAGAGAAAAAATTTGGTGATCTTTATTGTAATAACACTACATACGTTATATTTTTAATATAGTTACACATAAACAGATGTATTTATTTATATATATTTGTCATTATATATTTGATATACATTTGTTTTATATGTGTGTGTGTATATATATATATATATATATATATATATATACACACACACATACATTTTAGATTTATTATACTGTTTTCTAATATTTCTTAATATAACATTCCTTAATATATTCTAAAGTTCTTATGACATATTCATAAGCACACTATATGTATGTACTTATATTTTTGTTAGAGAAGTATGTATTTAGTTTTTTTAAACACATTTTCTTTAAAAAAAGTAGTATTTGTAATACTAGAACAGCAGCAAGCAGGAAAGTGGGTATAATTACTTTTAATCAGGATGTATATATAAGGATGTGATATATTTTCATTTGTCTGAGAAAGTTTAACATAGTTTAAATAAAACGACACACAAAACCATATGCTGGGTCAAATGGATGTATTCATAAAGTTCTCGAAATCCCCACACAGCAAGCTAGAAATATATGAGAGAATCACATCCAAAAAGTACTCTGCAACCAGAAATTGTAAAGCGAAGCTGTTTATTGTAGAAAGAATGTTAGCGCTTTCACCCGAAGGCTTCCTCAGACATTTGAACTCACAATCAGTTAACATTTAAATACCCACTGAATCCACCTCATTGGTTAAAACTCATCAAATGTAAAAATCTACATAAGTATTAAAAAGACTTAGATAACTAATTGCACTAAGGCAATATTAAAATTACAATGAAGTAGTAAGCCTAAGCATAGCATAAAAAAGCGCATCTGTGCATTAAAATAAGAAGACAGTAAAATAACATCATAAATAAGAACAAGAGAGTATATCACTACATAAACTGTCTCCAATCATGACAATATTAATAAAATACATATATCAAAAACACTAGAAATGTGCAATACATAGAATTGTATACAGTCATGTTCTAAATTAAATCAGGAGTTTTGAATGTATATAATTCATAAACTGACTATTGCTTGGGTCTGTGGCATCTCTTCTTTTTTAACACAGATTTAATGTGTACTCTGTCATTAAGGCCAGGGTATTTATCTGCCCTGTACCTAATAATCCACCTCATCTCATTTTCTAAAGTAAAATTTATAAGGTCCCCTCCTCTGTTATTCACAAATACTTCCTGTATCACACAAAAGGTAAACGTATGCTGTGGCCCTGATGCTTTAACATGTCTGGCTAGTGCATTGGAGTCGGTGCCTAATCTTATCTGATAAAGATGTTCCCTAATTCTCTCTTTAAATGCCCTATTAGTTTTCCCTATATAAAAAGAGGTACAGGCTGTGCACCTAGCCAGATATACCACATTTGTGCTCGTACAATTAGTACCTGTCCTAAATTTAAACTCAGACTGATTAACGGGGTGGACGAAGGTAGTCCTTGTATCTTATGTAACAACATTGGTTGCAACGTCCACAGGGACGTGTATTATATAAAAAATCACAATGTTTACCCCTGTCAGAGCTCATATTCTTGTAGCATAACATACTCCTAATATTAGGTTTGTTTTTGTATGCAAACAAAGGTTCAGGACCAACTACATCCCTAATAATTGGATCCAAAGCAAGCACTTCCCAACGGTTGACCAAAAAACTTCTAATAGTCCCTGCATCCTTAGTGAAAAATAGGGGTGCCCTAATGGGCTGAGTTGATGTTAAAGTATCCATGCCAACTACATCTATCATATTGGGATTATTTGAGAAGTATGGTCTGGCTTGACTAGACCTAAGGCCATTAACCTCTATAAACAATTCATCAAATGTTTTCTCATCATAACCCCTCACAAGGAACATATTTCTCAATCTATTGATCTCATCCTCATAACCTCTCTCACTAGGATTCAGTCTAGAGGCTCTCATGATCTGTCCCTTCATAACATTGTTAAATACATATGTGGGGTGCATACTATGTCTGTGTAGTAATGCATTCCTGTAACATGGCTTACGGTGTATGGAAGTGTTCAGCAACCCATTGGGAAGTCTAATAAGATCCACATCCAAAAAGGGAATTGTATCCCTAGAGTAGTTCATAGTAAATCTAAGGAAATCCGTGGAACTATTAATCTCATGTAAAAACGCCAATAATTCATCTGTACCCCCAAACCAAATTAAAAAGAGGTCATCTACAAACCTCTTGTAGAAACCTACATTCTCTCTAAAATAATGGGTCTTAGAGGAATTCCTCCTCCCAGCTGGCCATTACAATGTTGGCGTAACTATTGGCACAAGAAGTGCCCATAGCTACGCCATCATTCTGTAAATATATCGCATCACCAAACATGAAGACATTGTTGGTCAATATAGTCTCCAAAAACAAACTAATCAGATCTATACTCTTATCAGTATAAACAGATTTGGAGTGCAGATAACGTTGAAAATATATAATGCCCACATCATTTGGTATGACGGTAAACAGACTCACTACATCAAGTGTGACCAACAAATAGTCCCTAGATGGGTCCACATCTTTCATGTATTCATACAGTTCCAGCAGAAATTGTTTGCTGTCTTTTAATGTGTGGGTTACTATCAACCAAAAGTCGTGCAAAATATTCTGTATAAATAGACATTGGTTCGGTGAGCCAACCCTGCCCAGCGACAATAGGTCTCATTGGAGGATTTCGTGCTGATTTATGTACTTTGGGGAGGCCCTGTACAACTGGTAACCGTGGGTTATTAACTTTCAAATACTCATATAAGTCATAGGATATATCCTCACTTAGCAACAGATCATCCAACATACCAAAGACCAAGAATACTTTATCAGTAACAGTTTCCATATTAACCTCACGGTAAAAAGAGCTTTCCCCTAAAAGTTCCTTCATACTAGCAGTATAATCAGATGGTTCCATCAGCACTATTGGTCCTCCCTTATCTGCTGGCCTAATGATGATGTTGGGGTCAGTTCTCAATGTATTTAAGGCCTGTCGCTGGTTAAAGTTCAAATTCTGTCTGTAATTTAAACATATTTTACCACCAAAATATTCATAAATATCATTTTCAACCAATCTGGAATAGGTGTCTAACAGTGGATGTAAATGAGGTATATACAAACTATTCGTGCGAAATTTTACTTCATTGGTAGTGCTAGTGCATGCCCTGAAGTCTATTTTCAATTGCATATTACGAACAAACAACTTCACGTCGATGATAGAATCTACTAAATCCCCGTGGCTTGTGGGAATAAAACTCAGGCCTTTGTTCAATACTTGTTCCTCATATACACTTAGAGCCCTATTCGTTAGATTAACAATCAGTGAATTGTTGTCCTCTCCCACATTTTTTTCAAGGTTGGTCCTGATATCTCGTTCCCTGACCCCTTCCTCTTGTGGCGGCCCTACTCATGGACCTCTCTCTCCCAATACACTGGGGCTGTGCTATAGGGAAAGGAGTAAATTGTATATTTGAATTAGAGGATATAGTAACATTCTCCTGAACAGGTGTCTTCCTCCTAACCACTGCCTCAGCAGCTACCACCTGTTCTGTTGTATTAGTAGTGTGATTGATGGATCCATTAGGGCCTGTACCCATCGCAGTACGTACAGCCTCAGCATGATTGCCAACAGCTACAGAAGTATTGTCAACAAAATCAGAAGGCACTGTAATATTATGAGACATAACATCTTCTGCTCTGTTAACAAAACTAACAGCATTATTAGTAGTTACATCCAATCTTGGGGTTAATCTGTCACAGTATTATTAACATTACTTCTAGGATTAACAGGTTGTGCATTGTTAGATGGCCTAGGCCAAGTAAACACATGATTATTTTTAAAATCTATAGCATCCCTTAAGATCTTACTTTTCTTCTGTTCCAACAAACGTTTCTCAAAAAGAGATACATTGTCAAGTACTTTGTCTAACAGTAAATCAGCAGCATCATTAGCACATTTTAGTTTGATGTTATCATAAAGTTCATTCACAGTTCTTCTCAACGTCTCCTCTTCAGGTGTATGAAAGTCCATCAATAGTCTCATATAATTAAAGCTTAACTCTAGAGTTAAGCTGTTGCCATTTAAACAGTAGTTCGGGAAATGTATTATCTGAAGTGGGCATCTTCAACACCCGTAATCCACGTGGCACTATCTTTTTCGCCAAACATGCCTCAAAGTGCTGGCATTGTAGTTGCAGTCTTTTCAATTTAATACAGTCCATTTCTAATCTATTCAGATCATCTGTAATATTTAATCTGACATCGACGCTCATAGTCTCTGTATTAGAATCCAAACAGGGATCATAAAACAGCAACATGTTGTCCTTTCCCCTCACACAATCTTGAAAGTGTTCTGCTTTCCGATAGGTTGAATTATTAGTGCCAGGCACGTAAGGTAACTCAACGTTGCTCTCAGAGTTATCAGCCATCCTCCTGGGCTGGTGTGAATATGTAATGAATACGTAAAACAAAAAGAACACACCAAGCCAATGGAGCATTAGGCACTGACTCCAATGCACTAGCCAGACATGTTAAAGCATCAGGGCCACAGCATACGTTTACCTTTTGTGTGATATAGGAAGCATTTATTAATAAGAGGAGGGGACCTTATAAATTTTACTTTAGAAAATGAGATGAGATGAGGTGGATTATTAGGTGCAGGGCAGATAAATACCCTGGCCTTAATGACCGAGTACACATTAAATCTGTGTTAAAAAAGAAGAGATGCCACAGACCCAAGCAATAGTCAGTTTATGATCTATATACATTCAAAACTCCCGATTTAATTTAGAACATGACTGTATACAATTCTATGTATTGCACATTTCTAGTGTTTTTGATATATGTATTTTATTAATATTGTCATGATTGGAGACAGTTTATGTAGTGATATACTCTTGTTCTTATTTATGATGTTATTTTGCTGTCTTCTTATTTTAATGCACAGATGCACTTTTTTATGCTATGCTTAGGCTTCAACAGTCTACTTCATTGTAATTTTAATATTGCCTTAGTGCAATTAGTTATCTAAGTCTTTTTAATACTTATGTAGATTTTTACATTTGATGAGTTTTAACCAATGAGGTGGATTCAGTGGGTATTTAAATGTTAACTGATTGTGAGTTTTCAAATGTCTGAGGAAGCCTTCGGGTGAAAGTGCTAACATTCTTTCTACAATAAACAGCTTCGCTTTACAATTTCTGGTTGCAGAGTACTTTTTGGGTGTGATTCTCTCATATATTTCTGGCTTGCTGTGTGGGGATTTCGAGAACTTTATGAATACAGCCATTTGACCCAGCGTATGGTTTTGTGTGTCATTTTACTTGTTTTATCCTTCGTAGCACCAGGGTCTAAGCTCCGTTGGCTTGGTGTGTTCTTCTTTTTGTTTTACGTATAGTTTAAATGAAAGCTTTTACTGGGCACTGAGAAATTCATTTAAAGTGTGTGTTTATCATTAATGAAGGATTTCATCATTCAGCTTTCTGGTTCTTGGTTCGTTTACTTTTTGTCATTCATTAGTTGGTATTTGTGATTTTTTTCGGATGTTTGACATAATGTAGTTTTAAGATTTAGGAATGGGGAAAGAAAGAAAACTGCTTTACTGTTCAGGAGGAAAACAGCTCTTCTTGGGATTAAAAGCCCAAACCAACTTTGAAACTTGCCAATAGAATAGCTGCCATATGGAGCTGACAAGTGGAAATTTATTACACAAATGAATGAGTTAACAGCATATGAAAAATATATAAAAGTGAGATCCAAATTTAAAATCATGCAGCTCACATACAATCTGATGAGCACTTTCATCTACAAATGAAATGGGCAGAAAAATACCTGTACCAATTGGATTAATACCTAAACTCCCAAAAACTAAAGTGGTATCCAAAAGACAAGAAGGTGTAAGGCAAAACAATGGCACTATACGGCTGTTACAAAAGTCCATTTATTAAAATAAAAACACAAAACATAAGTGCTTTCACAGTGTAACCCACTGCTTTTTCAGACCTATCTACAAAAACATCACAAGTTTCCATTTAAATACACCAATCATAACTGTTCCCAAATTAATCTAATTGGGAAATACATTTTTTAAAGCCATATATAAAGCACATGTATATAAACAATATATATACGAAATGCACTTTTCAAGTGAAATATAGAAAATATATAGTGTATAAAAATATTTATAGCCTAATAATTCCTTTTAAAATATAACAAGCTTTAAAACAGATATAAATACATTAAAACTGAGGTGAATGCTAGTTCCTAAGTGGTCTAGCTTGCAAAATGGGTTTCATAGGGACTTTTATCATTAAGTCCCTTACCTACATCAGCTCTTAATCTAACTATCCATTTGGTCTCATTTCCTTAAGTCCTATTCCTAATATCCCCTAATCTACTGGTAACCTTGGTATTTTCTACCATATAAAATTTAAACGTGTGCAAAACAAGAGGTATTCATGACATGCCTAGCTAATGCATTAGTTGAAACCTGTTTGTGTATATCATATAAATGTTCCCTGATTCTGTACTTTCTGTTTTCCCTACATAATAGGCCATGCAGGTTTCATAGAAAGCAAGGTAAACCAAATGCTCAGTATCCCAAGTCCCTTCTGCATTAAACCAAAAGGTTTTCTTTAAATCTGGATAAAGGATCTGTTTTGTCACTTCTGTATATTGACAAAATAACAATTGTTACATGGTTTCACCCCTTTATTTGGTTCTCTCTTAGTACTATTGGGGCAACATAACATCCTTTTTATGTTGGTCATATTTTTAAAAATAAAGGAAGGTTGAGCACCCACTACTTTTCTAATTTCAGGGTCTGCTGCTAATACAGGCCAATATCTTTTATAAATATTAGTAGCTACTAGTACATTATTCACATATTTAACTGGCATTCTATCTTGTGCTTTATTTTTTCTACATTTTCTATGAGCTGTCTGTCTTCCACTGCCAGTTGTGAAAAATAAGGTCTCCCTGTTGTAGGTCTACTACCTCTAACTTGATTCAATATGATCTCCACCTTATCCTTATGATATCCTCTCTGAGTGAATCTCTGTTTTAAAAGCAGCGTTTCCTCCTCAAAATCTTTCTGTTCAACACACAATGTTTATAATCTCATGCCTTGACCTCTCACTACATTGTTGAATATATGCTGTGGGTACATACTAATCCTGTATAGGTAAGTTCCTGTAACATTCTTTTCTGAAAATTTCTATAGTTACTCTACCTTCTTCTGTAACATTGATAGTTACATCTAAAACATCTATGCTTTTAATGGAATGCTTCATAGTGAATTTTAAAAACACAGATGAATGGTTAATATAATCAAAGCATTGTAAATGTTGCTCCTGTGAGCCTTCCCAAATAAGAGGTCATCCACAAACAATCTGTAAAACCTCGTGTTTTAAAATGACCATCTATTGTAAATTCTTTCTCCCATACTGCCATGACTATATTAACGTAGCTGTTTACACATGATGTGCCCATAGCTACACCATGTATTTGGAGATATAACTGATTATCAAATATAAACAAGTTATTCTCTAGTACAAGCTCCATCAACAATGCTATCATGTCTCTGCTGCACTGAGTGTTGTATGTCTCCTCATATAGTCCTGTAGCATATCTACTCCTTGGTGGTTTGGAATTACTGTGAATAAAGACCGCACATCCAAAGTAACCATAATACATCCCCTGCCATCCATATTGGTCTGATAAAAGCAGTGCAGATCCATTAAAAACCATTTTGAATCTCTTAAAATAGGGCAGTTCTGATCACCAAAAGGTCTTAAAACTTGTTTGATATATAAATATTGGTTCTGTACACCATTCTTTTCCTGAGACAGTGGGTCTCACGGGTGGGTCTAATGGGTTTTTATGGACTTTAGGTATACCTTGCATGGTGGGTATAAATGGATCCTCTGTCATAAAATACTTGTATAAATTAAGATGTAAAACTCTCATTGCTAAACTTTCCTGAAGTGTAGTCTTAATTCTGTGCATAATTCTATATACATCATTATGTACAACTTTTTCTATATGACACATCATTTAACATATTCATTTTATTAATATAATACATTCTATCCACAACTTCTATAAGTCCACCTTTATTGGTGGGGCACATACATATATTTTCATTCTCCTGTAATGCCTTCAAGGGTGCTCATTCTTTATAATCTAAATTAAAGAAACCTTTATTTTTTCTACTAGTCCCATTATTAGGTGAATTATGATATAAAGCGTGATACAGTCCTTCTGTGCACAGTTTTTCATAGACATTAAGAACAGGATGGTTAGTAGGTACAAAAGTACTAGGCTTAGTTAAATTATAACTGTTATTAAACTCACTTGTGTCATTATTACTATATGGTGTATTTAAATGGAAGCTTGTGATGTTTTTGTAGATACATCTGAAGAAGCAATGGGTTACACTGTGAAAGTGCTTATGTTTTGTGTTTTTATTTTAATAAATGGACTTTTTGTAACAGCCATATAGTGCCGTTGTTTTGCCTTACACCTTCTTGTCTTTTGGATTCAAATGAAATAGACTTCAAATAATGCTGTGATGTCATGCAACCCTTACAAAGCTTCAATTACATGGCTAGTACATAATCTAAAAGAAGCAATGTATCTTGGATAAAGCCTACTGTGTATAAAATACTTAGTAACAGTAGCTGTAAGCAAAGTGCAAACGACTAACAAATACACACCTAAACTAAAACAATGTATCCATATATTCACAATATATTATGGCTTGTATAATTAATGTTTAAACCACTACTTGCCATATATCCATTGTTCCTCAATATGCAATGGCACTTAAATGAAAAGAATATTGTATCAAGTTGTAATAACATACATACAATTTTTTTTTTTAGGTT